>NW_006239135.1:75141-82267 GCF_000226075.1 Solanum tuberosum | reverse complement strand
GGAAAATGTTTTCCTTCATACCAAACACACCCTTTCCGGAAAATGTTTTCCTTCATACCAAACACACCCTTTCCGGAAAATGTTTTCCTTCATACCAAACACACCCTTTCCGGAAAATGTTTTCCTTCATACCAAACACACCCTTTCCGGAAAATGTTTTCCTTCATACCAAACACACCCTTTCCGGAAAATGTTTTCCTTCATACCAAACACACCCTTTCCGGAAAATGTTTTCCTTCATACCAAACACACCCTTTCCGGAAAATGTTTTCCTTCATACCAAACACACCCTTTCCGGAAAATGTTTTCCTTCATACCAAACACACCCTTTCCGGAAAATGTTTTCCTTCATACCAAACACACCCTTTCCGGAAAATGTTTTCCTTCATACCAAACACACCCTTTCCGGAAAATGTTTTCCTTCATACCAAACACACCCTTTCCGGAAAATGTTTTCCTTCATACCAAACACACCCTTTCCGGAAAATGTTTTCCTTCATACCAAACACACCCTTTCCGGAAAATGTTTTCCTTCATACCAAACACACCCTTTCCGGAAAATGTTTTCCTTCATACCAAACACACCCTATATGTTGTACTCTTTTCCTTAGCCTAAGTTTTCACTTTAAAAATAATAACTTTTAACGGCAATAAATATACATATTAATAAAGTGCTAAAGTTTTTATCGGCATTAGATAATTGTCACTAGATCCAAAGTTTCTATATGCTTAAGGTACATTTACAAAGAGTGTTAATTACCGCTAAAAATGCTTATTTAGCAGTAATTAAGCTATTGTCATTAATTAATTGTCGCTAAAGATTATTTTTGATGTAGTGAAAGAGTGCTAAAGTTTTTATCAGCATTAGATAATTGTTATTAGATCCAATGTCGCTATATGTTTCAGGTACATTTACAAAGAGTGTTAATTGCCCCTAAAAATACATATTTAGCAGTAATTAAGATATTGTCATTAATTAATTGTCGCTAAAGATCATTTTTGATGTAGTGCAATTTTTTATGTAGTGCACTACGTCAAAAATAATCTTTAGCGGCAATTAATTAATGACAATAGTTTAATTGCCGCTAAATATGTTTTTCTTATAGACAATTAAAACTCTTTGTAAATGTCCCTAAAGCCTATAGCGATATTGGATTTAGTGGCAATTAACTAATGTCAGTAAAAGCTTTAACATTCTTTGTTAATATGCATATTTGTTCTCGCTAAAAGTTACTTTTGTTTTGTTATAGTGTGCTCGCTACATTTTTTATTTATTTTCTTTTTTAATATTGTTACTTTTACCTTAGTCTCAAGTAATAACAACTCCTCTTTAATTATTTGAACTCATAAATGCATGAAACATCCCTCTTCTTCTTTTACTAGCGCTTTCCTTAGCTCTGCGGGATAGATAGAATTCTTTTATTCTTAATCAAATATCTTTAAAGGCCTTATATGGTGCGAACCGAGGGCAATTGCAAATATATAGAGAACACCATTCAAGTAAAAAATTATAAGTTTCCCTTTTGGAATTAATTTTAGATATATGGATTTCTAAAGTTAGGCTTTGACAAAATATTCGAAGTTTGACATTTGCTTATAAAAAGCAAAGTTCAAACATTTTTATGTCTGGACTTTATTAGTTTATACATATAATTATATGGTACTTCAATTTGATTTATTCATTTCATTTCACTCACAAGTCACAATACATATGATATCTCATTTCATTATCATTAATTTGAAGTCTCTACACGAATTTCATATTGGCTATTTTTGCACAAATTTTAAAACATTATCTACCGCTTACATGACAGCGTCCTACATAGGCTGTGTGCCTGTGTCATGAAATTTTCATCGTAAATTCAAATTAATTGAAGTTCGAAAACAAATATCAAATAACTCTGTGATGATCATAAAATATCTAGTTCTCTCTAGCTCTTATTTTCTTCACGCTTGTTAATTAGTAGAAGTTTGTTACTTCATTAGGATTGGCCGATAAGGTAAGGCCTAGCCCCCTTGCTTGTACTTGTCCGTAAAGTTTTTTTATCTTTTAATAAAAGACCGCTAGACACTCTGTCTAGTGGTATAAATTTGATTATTTTTTTAAAAAAAAGGAAAAAATGTTTAGACGATGTGTTTTGCCTTCTTGGTAGATGCCTTGGGAAATTTGTTTAAGATGAAAAAAGGAAAAGAACCAAAAAAAAAAAAACATTGTTAGAATACCTATTCTTCTCCACTTTTTGAACCTCAAATTAAATTAAAATGAAACTTTTATTGGTAATTATGAATGTAATAATAACCTCTCTTGAAATTTATATTGAGTGCTTTCGTAGAGGCAAGATAGGCTAGCTTTCCATAATTAATTAAAAGGTGAAGGTAGAAGAATACTTAGTAGTTAATTAAATAGACGAGTTTATTAAAAAAATGGTGCACAAAACATTCCGTGTTCACGTAGGATTTAGGAAAGAGTCGCATTTTAAGAAGTGTGATGTAAACAACCTACTCTAATACAAGCATTTGTGACGGACTGACTGCTTTCATGACTCAGATACAATTTTACAGTTACTTTTAGACTCCCCTTCAAATATATGAGTTTATGTAAAACAAAATTCTCATTACACTCAAAAGAAAAGTGAAAAGAATAAAAAAGTGATAAAATTAAAATACTAGTGGTGAAAAGGTAAAAGTAAAAAATCATAGTGATATCAGCATGTAAATTAAATAACATTCCCCTCCCTATAACCCTAGTGAAAGCTTTTTAAAAGCCAATATTCTTGCATTTTAGCATATATATAGGTTGAAATTCTTGTTCTTTTTTTTTCATTCAAAAAAAATGGCAGACATTAATTTGAATTTTTTACATAAATAATATCAATAGAGGAAATGAGATCTCTTGATTATCTTACTATTTGCATCATTCATAGAGTAGTTGTTGCATTTGAGCTTGATTCTAACTTCATCTGTGACATGAGCTTGTTCCTATTGTCGTTCCCATATCCAATAAAGGAGGAGTGCTACTATTGTAGTAAACTGACAGTCAACGTAAAATTAGCTAATTTCATAATGTATTCTCTTAATACAACTCCAATTCAATAGGGGTTGATCGAGGCATATAATAGTATAGATGTTGTTGTATTTGCAGCTTAATTATATATTCTATCACACAAAAGTGAAATTGGTTGTTGAAACTACTCAATCATATATGATATATTAATTCTCATAAGATCCAAAAAGGAAAAACAAAAAAAATTAGCAAATCATTTTTTTCTTTGCCTTTTCCTCCAATATGTTTACAAAATGTATAAAGAGATCTAAAAAAATTTGGAAAATGGATATATTTAGACCATGCTTGATCAAGGTCTTTAATTTCTAGAAATAATCTAAATTAGAACACTACAAATATTAATGAATTCTATCTTTTCTTTCACTAATATAATAATATTACAAACTTAATCCCAATTGAAGATCCAAAGGTTTACATGTACTTTTTTGTTTAGTAGATGAAGAATTATCCAAAATAGTTGATGGAGGCTTCATATAATTATTTCCTCCATGTGTAAGAGTAAATGTATAATTGTTAGAATCTTGATGAAATGGCCACTTTGCTCCTCCTTCTGATGATGAGACTTGATAATCATAATTAGGGTTGAAACTAATTTGGGATTCTTCATAAACATTAAATTGAGGATCATAAAATTGATAATTAATAATATTATTATTGTTGTAATTTTGATTATGAAAAGGTTGAAGATAGCAACTTAAGCTTGCTTTTCTTGCTTGAAGTTGCAATCTTTTTTTCCTCATTCTTTCCTTTTTATGAGCATTTTGATGACCTCCCAAAGCTTGAGAATTTGCAAATTGTTTTAAACAATATTGACACTCAAATTTCTTCATTATTTCTTCATGATTTGATAATATTTTTTCTTGATGATGAATATTTCCTGATGAAACTGTGGAAGCTGATGATGAATTTACACTTTCTTGATCTTCTTTTGATGAATTATTTTGGACTATATTTGGAGATTTTTTTGGATCATCAATAAGCTCAAAACCAAATATTTTAAGCTTCTTGTTGTTGTTGTTGTTGTTGTTTTCTATACATGATTTAGAAGAGGATTCATGATAATTTTCTCCATTTATATTGGATGATGGAGATTGAAAAATACTAGAAACAACATCTTTAGCCATGTTAATTTTTCTTGAGAAAATGAAATGAATTTGAAAGAGGGAATAATAAAAGAAGGATGATGTTTTTGTGTGTGACTTGTGATGGACTAATTTGTGTTTTGCATACTCTTCCTTATATAGTAGATTTCAATGGATTATTGTCTGGTATACCACTCATGTGCATTGACACCATAAAGAACTTTTATACTACCAATCAACATAAACTTTATTTATTATAAAAAATTAATTAATATCATTGATTTTTGATGGACGTCTAATTTACTTGTAATTATATAATAAGTGATATATTTAAATAAGAAAATTACTATTTTTTTATGAATATCTCTTCGATCGGAGATGATTTACTGGTAATTAATTATATTATAAGTGATCTGATTATGTGGATATTTTTATATTTGTGTATAAAATTTAAATACTTTTGACTATATGCAATGCAACTACTTTGTTTTTTTATATATATTTAAAAAAAAATGGCATAGGGCATAAATGTAGCAATAGTCAATATTAAAGAAAGAGAGAGGGGAAAAAGAATAGTCATAATTAGGAAGATGTCTCTCATGCAATATAAACAAATCTTGTAAAATATTAATGCATTAGATATACCATAAACTTTTCCAACCAAAGAGGATTCAGTGTGTATGATTAACGACTAAAATAATCATTTATTCTTACTTTTAAAAAAAAATTGGAATTAAAAAACATGCAATTATAGTACCACTTGATTACTTAAAAAAATAAATAGAAATATTCCATGCTTGAAGAGAGGAGAATGTTTTAAATATTGTAAATGCAAAACAACAAAAGTCAAAGAAAGATAGAGGATGTAATCACCTGGAAGGACTCAACAAATCTATCACTGTACTTAAAAGGTTTATTTATTACTTGTTTTATTGACCAAATTGGTTAGTGGATTCATGTATTGTCCTCTACCAAAACTTATAAAATACTAGAAAATCCAAGTTCACCTATTCGCCATTCATTCTTTAAGTAGAAGTTTTGAATTCAAGTCTTAAATAATAAAATCATGTTTTTTGTTATTCATTTTTAAACAGAAGTTTCAGATTAAAGCTTTAAATACTAAAGTCGTATTTCTCGTCATTCATTCTTAAATAGAAGTCTCAGATTCAAGCTTTAAATACTGAAGTCGTATTTATCGTCATTTATTCTTAAACAGAAGTCTCAAATTCAAGCTTTATATACTGAATTCGTGTTTGTTAGAGTCTTAGAGAGTATTTTACCCCACCCCTAATATGAAATTTCTCGATGCAAATCTAGATTTAGTTGTCCTTGAATTGATTAGTGAATTCATATATTGTACTCTACCAAATCTTATAATAAAATACTAGAAAATTGAAAATCACATTTTTTATCAGAAATTTTGGGTTCGAGCTCTAAATATTAAAATTGTCTTTGTTGGAGAGTGTTTTATACCCTTTCAATTGGGATTTCTTAGTGAATTTAGATTAAGCCGGACTCCAATATAGATATCAGACACCTTATGAGAAATTTTAAAAAATGATATTAAATTTGATTTAAATAAACATCTATGGGTGACAAGTCCCATCTACTACAGAACACTAAAATTATGTTCATGCACTACTAAACAGTAGAGTTGTGATTATTCATCACTTAAATGAAGGTTCTTTGCAATTATCCAAACTCCTATTCACTAAAAAATGTATTAATAAATAGTTTAATCTTGACCTTGTCAAAAGGGATGTAATTAAAATAATAATTATGGGAGAGTAGTTGCTAAACAAAGGAATATTAAGGAAGTGGTTGATGAGGTAAGCATATATACTAATTAAGGTCTTCTATGAGATCTGAGCATATCTTCTTAGAGCAAACAAACCTTATTAATTTATTTGTTTAAGGTGAATCAAGTCATCATCTAATATCATTCAAAAAAAAATTTAAAAATATACTTATCTTATTAAAGGGAAGTCTCGAAGGAATGATAAAGTTATCTTCGTATGATTTATAGATTACAGGTTCGAATCATGGAAGCAGTCACTAGAACTTGCATTATAATAGGTTGTCTACATCGCACTCTTTGATATGTGGCTTTTTTCTGAACTCTGTTAACGTAATATGCTTTGTGCACCATGATATCCTCTTTAATTTTGCATTACATTATATTATAATACATTAAGCAAAGGCATTTGTGTTGACAGTTGTCCCCTTTGGATTGGGACCCATAAATTGTAACTTTGTGGGACATGTTAGAAACTATTAGATTTTGTGTCTATTCCATTGTGTTGCAAGATCTTCCATTGGTGAATATGAATAGTCCACCAATCAATCTTTTCATTCTCATCAATTCCCACTCCTTTTTCTTCAAATTTTTTTATTGGATTTTTTCCATCTTTTTTTAGTCTTTTTTAAAATAAAAAAAAACATGAAGTTGGTGTCCAATATAATTAACTTGCACACATTTTGACTATTTTATGTATTTTTATTATCACTCGCCAATGTAACATAAATAGGATAATTTTGCTCACCAAAACTTAGACAAATGAAATTTGATTCCTAATTTCCAAAATTTACATATATATCATTGACTAATAATCCACACACTTGGATGCTCTTTCTAGTCTATTCGAATGCTTTAAGAGAAGAATTTCAACTAGGCGTATCGTAATCAGACAATTCATTTATATCAACGAATTAATTTCTGATCAGATGCTTATTCAATTACAATAGTTATTATCTTAGAAAGTCTTCTTCTTTTCTTCTTTTTTTGACAAAAATTAAAATTAAAAAAAAAAAAGACTTTCTGAGATAATAACCATCGGTTAAGCAATTACTCCCTATAACTATATTTGAATTTTGAAATCAGCTCCTACATCAACATGTGGAATAAATTCTTCAATTTATTTTTGAAGGACTAATCTTGGATTAGAATTTTGGTGGGTGGGTGGGTGGGGTGGGTTGGGTT
>NW_006239135.1:64486-74314 GCF_000226075.1 Solanum tuberosum | reverse complement strand
GGTGGGGTGGGTTGGTTTGGTTTATTAATCTTGATTGATTTCTTCTACATTTTATGTATCTTATTCCTATCTTTTGCCTTTGTGTAGATTACAAGATCACAAAATGGCCCCTACCATCAGCTAACCCTTTTAAAAAGTCTTACTTTCATCCATTGTATTTTACTTCTAATCCTAATCAACGGACAAAATCTCCCTTAATTAAGAAACTCAAGTATTATTTTAATATTAATTAAGATTTTACCCAAAAGAATGCCAAAATTGACATGTACAACCAACATAAAGTCAAAAATATTTAACTAGAAAAAGAGAAGCTTCAATGAAGCATGGTTTGTTCTCTAATTTCTTTTCTTGGTTTGATTAATTAATTAATTAATGTTAGCATGTCATTAAGGAATGTTTTAATTAACTTAACAATATTTATCGCGTGTTTAGTAGAGCTATTCCATGATTAATTAAGAAAATTCAAATCAAACTTATTTCAAAGAGTTCATGTGAGATACATATATATAGTTCAACTAAATGGAACTTTAGGTGGGGAGGAATTTAATTAAGTTCTTTAATCCGGATATTATAATTAATTGTTGTCGTTTAAGTAAAGCAAGATAAGATAATAAGTAACAAGAAACAGGAGTAATATTATGAAATGTGATAATACAAGTAATCCCTTTG
The DNA here is from genome assembly GCF_000226075.1 of Solanum tuberosum. Taxonomy (NCBI): domain Eukaryota; kingdom Viridiplantae; phylum Streptophyta; class Magnoliopsida; order Solanales; family Solanaceae; genus Solanum; species Solanum tuberosum. The sequence continues at coordinate 73,645 of NW_006239135.1, read as the reverse complement.
CACTATTTATGTTATATATCACCAACACGGGTGGTGAGAGTGAAAAATACTATTTTATTCTTAATCAGAGATTTTGGTTTTTGGGTCTGAGTCTCCCTAAATATGAAGTCGATATTTTTGTTAGGGAGCATTTTACCTTTTAATATGACACTTTCTGATGTGACTATAAATTTAGTCAAATTCTAATACGGATACCAGACATTGTAGGAGTGGTAAGTACTATTTCATTCTTAATCAGAGGTCTCAGTTTTGAGTCCCACTAAATATAGAGTCATCGTTTTTGTTAGGGAGCACTTTACCTCCTAATGTAACACTTTCTAATGCGAATACAAATTTAGTCAAACTTTAATGTGGATACCAGACACAGTATAAAAAACAAACAAACAAAACAAAAAAGTTAGATCAAAAGATATTGGAATTTTTAGTTGAACTGGGCATATGCCATCTGTCCTCCAATTCAAAATGATTGATTTAAGATTTTATTCTTTAAAAAAACAAAATACTAATGCCACTTATATCACCAATAGCATAATTGGCAATGACAAAACCACTACTTATTTAACTTTAAAAATATTTTTGCAGTTCAATGTACAATAAGATAACAAGTGTACAATCAATCAAATCATACTATCTCAAAATCTTGCAAAGTGTCCAAATTTTCTATCTATAATAATATTGAAGAATATGCAGAGAGTTTTATATATATAATTCAAAAATTGGACAATATTGACCATAAACCTAATATTCTAGCAACATGTTAGTTTATTAATATACCTTATTCTAGCTAAGATGAAATATTGAATTAAGTAGTTGTGAATGAGATCATGAGAATCCATTTGAATGGTACAATAATCAATTGAGTAGGGACTAAAGTTTTCAAACTCTCTAGAGACATGTTAATTAATTATTTATATTATTATATAAAAAGTGTCACCACAAGTTTAAATAAATAATTTAGTATAAAGACTTTAGGATCAAAAAGAAATTAAAAGCACAAGTTTTTGTACCAAAACTTTGATGGAAGTTGATATGGTCCCTCTATAATTTTATCCACACATGAAATAAAACTTGGGTCTTTTTTATTATGTCTTTGATATAGAGAAAAAAGTTTGTTTTAGTTTATTTTATTTTTTCTTTCTTTCTTGAAAAAGCATGAATGGAAATCATATCTTTTTGAATTTTAATAAAAAGGATATATTTGCTAGCAAAATCTCCAAGTTTACGGCTAAAAGATTTTCGAATAAATGTTTTGTCTAAAAATAATAATATTTAGTCTATTTTTTCGACTGAAGATCTGTTTTAGAGATCACAACAAATTGTTAGAAACTTTCGGTACTTGGTGTCTCAACTACATTTAGCATTTCATATTTTAGTTGAAATGATATAAAAAAGAAATTTGTTTGTCTGGTCTTGACTTGAAAGTTTACACTTAACACAAACAGAGGCGGAGCCAGCTTGGAGTTAGAATTCATCTGAACTCCCTTTAGAGGAGAATTACATTATTTATACATGGTTAAAATTACTTTTTATGTATATATAGTAGATGTCAAATCTTCTTCAACTAGTTCGTGTGTTTACTTCTTCATAATTTTGAAACCCTTAGTGAAAATTCTAACTCCACCACTAGACATTGAGCTTAAAAAATAAAGTAAACATTTGAATCTTGTGATTTATGAAAGAAGTAAAATGTATAAAATGTTCATTAAGCTAGTGGTCTTAAAGCATGTAAAAAATCGAAATTAAAAAGTTGTCTATAGAAAAATAGATGAAGCTTCCATTGCTCCCCAAAATACATTTTTTTGTGTTTAGTTAACTATTCATCTACCGCTATTGCGGGAATCACTAGATACAAACTCGACTACTTAATTTTCAAGCAAAATTAAGTACTTGTGTTTGGTTAACTACTTGAGATGTTTGGTCAAGTCCTATAGCGAGCGAGCGCACACACACACATACATAGTTCAAGACGAAAATAGTTCGCACAGACACTCGTGCATTTCCATATCTTACATGTAGTTCATACCAAAAAAGAAAGCTGATCGACAACGGGTTGAAAAATACCTTAAATGGGTATCAGCACCAGATGGTATGTTTAACGTCACAAACTTTTTTGTTTTCATGCCGGAGGGTTTACTGGTGTGTAATTCCATAACAATGAGGATAGCACAAAAACAAAATAGTAGCAAACAACAAAAGAATCAGACTGCTTTTGGCAAAATATTTTGCCCTATGTAGGAAACTACAGAATCGACAAGGGGCTAACAACTGATCCATACAGATTCGCCCAGCTAGAACGAGAAGGAAAATACATGCTCTACAGACTACAAGGCATATGCAGAGTTGCAAGATCTCACTTCAGCTCTCATGGTTTTTGTGTCAAAGCTCCAGAATGTATCTGAATTGCATCAGTTCATGTAATCATACTTGTCTCCTGGCACGAGATGCTAATGCAAGCAGAATCTTTTTTCTCGGACCCTACAAATTTAGGCATCTCTTTAGGAAAAGCTAGGAAAGTAAAAATGCACTATCTGAGAACTGTTAAACCAATAAATGCCAAACTACGGATATGTCATATGGAAAAGCTGTTACTTATTCCCCATAGTCAATTTCCTTTTGACTTAAATCCACAATATCGTGGATGTCGGGTTGAAAATAACAGATGAACACGAAAGAAAGGCTCCCTCTATCTCATCAGTGTGGATATGAATGCTATCCTGCTCCCTTTTCTGAGAACGTAAGTCATGGCTTCTCTTTTCAAATGAATGACTACTTGACTTTACATAGTTATAGGAGAAGGATTAATATATGTTCCTCGTAAAATATACATATATCGAGGGAGCATACATGGATCAATGTATTCTTTTATCAAAGAAAAGGCTGCAATTGTGAAAATGGTCTCATGTAACTTTGTATTGTGTAATATATTTTAAGAATTTCCTAGTCGGAAGTGAATACAGTTTGAGAGAAGCTTAAAGAAGAGGTAAACTTCAGTTTCTGAGTGCCGCACATGAGAGAAAAAGAATTCAATTAAGCAGATAGGGAAAACCTAAAAAGCATGACCGTAGACACCCCGAAAAAATGTGAGAACAAGAAAAGAAACACTCCTATATACAACAAAATCCAGAGCATTCAACTGAGAATACTAGGTCTTCAAGAATGATCAAATATCACATTTAATAAGAAGCATACCATGGGAACTCCCAACTCTTTCAGATCATTGTCACCCATCTGCTTCAGTGAATACAAATCCACCTGCAACACAGAACAAGGTAAATATAATAGCTGAAAAGAATTTACACCTACGATTAATCAACTATTCAATAGAAAAAGACACATCAATACATTAAGAAAAATGAGTGAACAGAGTTTAAGGACCACATCAAATCAGCAAATCGAGCCCAACACGTCAGAAAACATGAATAGATATCCTAAAACCCTTCTCTGTGACTACCCATACACGTAAGACATTCACATCTAAACTTGACAGAAAAATGATGTGGGAGGGTTACAGCCTGCAGAGCTCCAATAAGTACTACAGTACCTGCAACCTCAAGATGAATTCCTCATTGAAATTACGAATTTTTACACCATGCCGCTAAAGTTGCAAGTATTATAATAAGGTCATTAATACATACACACTATGGGAACCAGGCTTCTCCCTGGGCTTGTGTTGGCACTACTCCTTGGACCAATGCACAGAAAATATCATCATGCCCTTTCTCAAGCAAGGAAACCACCTTGCTGTAAGTTGTTTACCATTTTTAGTTGCCCGTAGAAGTCACCCACACCTACTTCACTCTAATGGCTATCGTCCAACACATAACAGTGTCACTGTCAAATTCTAGTTCTGAATCCACTAATCCAGTCACAGTACATGGCAAACACATTGCAAAAAAGTGTGTTTCTTTAAGCTCATGTTCCCCTGGGCCAACCTTAACAATTCAGTCTTTCTGGTATTCTGTCCTCACACTGACTAGAAAAGAAGAATGCTACAGCTCCATTCTTTAACTTTTTCCACCCAAATTGTTCAATTCTTAACTTCACACTGAATGTGCTCTTAGTTTCTGTCAGAATGCTAACAATCCTTTACAGCCACAACCATTAATTTCTACCTAACTACTTAAACATAAAATTAAATTAACCATAAAAGGGTTACACATCTAGCATTCTTCAAATCCCTGATCTGGGCCAACTTTACTGGGCATAAGTACGGAAATAACTTCGTTCCTTGGATAAATGAACTTTGAAAGTATTTTGATGCATCAATTGCAAGAACGGAAACCCAAAGGGGTATTCTCTTCTCACACTTGCAACATCAAGTAGATATGAACTATATATATTTCTCAAAAGTTCAATACTCAAAGCAAGTGACCATATCAAGTAGCTTGAATGCAAAACCCAATCCATAAGATCTCATAACTGAATACGAACAGTATAGAGCTTCAACAAGTTTTAATGGTATATAGCATTCATTGATGCATGACTTCATTGCTTATCTTAAAAATGCAATGGTGCTTAATATTAACAAAGTTGAGATGCTTCACCAAAAAAAATATATCAACAAAGTTGATATTAATAAATTCAATGATGTTGCAACTGAAATGATACTAGAAGGTGATAAACATACTTCCTCAGCCTTGAAATGGATAGCATATTTCTCTAGACCCAACGAGTGCAAAAAGCTATCAACAGTAGGTTGATCCTCAACCTGCATTAAAGGAAGGAGAAAGAACTTTTAGAGAGGAGTAAACCAAATTTTTTTAACTTCTTATGTTCTTTTTAACCTCCAATTGTTATCCATCATGCTCAGTATGCAATATATCAAGACATGGCTATGGCCCAATTTTTCAGACAAGAAAGTAAAAATGTCTAATCATGTCAGTAGCTAAGCATACCACTTTATCTCTGATCGGGAATGAGAATACACGCTTCATAATTCCACCATACAACATCAAATTTTTCCAGGACCCAGTGAGGTTAGTCTACTTAAAATGTGAATAATTTTTTAAAGAAGAATAAAGTCAAGAAGGTGCAAAGTGCACAAACACCAAAATGATTGTAAAGAACACAACCACAGAATATGAAGAGCCAAAAAATATCCAAAAAGGGACATTTGTAATAATTCTCAAGAATGGATAACAGATGATCACAAACAAGCAAAGCCCTCTTTCATTATTACTTTGGACTAGGTTAACCATTTTTCTTTTAGCAACTCTTATCTACAAAATATATGTTTTTACAAGAAAACAACTTGATGTTTATGAGCATCTGTTGTAATTAATATTGGTATGGAAGTGATGCAGAATAGCACTTCAACTATCAGAGCTCACATACTTGATGGCAGAAGTAGTTTGCAGCCCTGGGAATAGGATAAATATAATGTTTGATTATCAGGAGAAAATCTCACCATATAATCATCTAAGTTATCAATATCTCAACATAGTAAAAGAGGAAACAAAGAAAAGGCATAAAGTCAAGTAGATTGTACTGCATATGAACTTTTCTGCACTAGACTCCGCGATTGAGGGATTGGGGCACGAAATGGTGCGACAGTCTTTCCAGGCCCGGCAGGTTGGGATGTGTTTGACAGGTAACCTGCAGAAGTCATGGGGCGTGAAAGCTCAGAGACATCTTTCCTTGTGTATGAACTGAGTCTCGGGTCGTCATAAGGCGTCACTGGAGGTCTTCTCTGCAGTTCCTCCCCTCTCCTTGGTGGTGAAATACCTCTAGAAGAACTATGAACTCCATCTGGTGATCTTCGCCTTAAACGATCCAGTGTCCAGGGGGAATAAGAATTCCTTATTGAGTCCATCATGGGTAAAGCATCTGCATTTCTTGCCAAGGGAGCTCGTCCCAGTATGCTCACACTCCTTGACTCGGGTGTATTATACCTACCATCCTTTAGCTCCGGACGGTGCCCTCTAAAATCCCTGGCTTCAGGCATGTACTGTCTTGAATCTTTGATTTCAGGCAAATATTCTCTAGAACCTCTTGAATCAAGCATATGCTGTCTATCATCCCTTGGATCAGATACTCGTGGTCTATTATCCCTCGGTTCAGGTACTCGTGCTCTATTATCCCTTGGCTCAGGTACTCGTGCTCTATTATCCCTCGGCTCAGGTACTCGTTGTCTATTATCCCTCTGATCAGGTATGTGCTGCCGTGAACTAGGTTTTGCTGTTGAAGACTGAGCAGGCCTTGATAGGAAATCACGAAGATCAACCCCATTCTGCTGGCCATTGCTTTGGCCTCGGTCAAGTGCAGTTTTCCGCATGATTTTATATCGCAGGTCATCTTTACCAAGCCGCCCATCTTCAATAAATCACAAGGAACAAAATTAACAATCTTGAATTTGGTTGTACATGCAACAAACATGAATATATAGTGGAGAAGCAGTGGGATTATTACCTTCAATGCCACTAGAGGCACGAGAGCCCAATCTACTTCCATCTCCTCGCTGACTGCAAAATATGAAATGTGGATATTGTGTGTGAAAGCATAGAAATTTCTCCTACAAAGGGGTTGCAATCACCTCATTCCATTCATAGGAAATTTCGTTTTCAGTATTTAGATTACAATGCTAACAGTTATGTGGTTAGATTTCAGTGTACATTTAAATAAATTAACAACCATTAGTTTGTTGTTGTTCTTCTTCTTTTCCTTTGATAAGGACACTAATCATTGGTTTCCTCCCATTCATAAAATGTTTTAAATTCAGTATGTTGCCACAAATTAACGCTAAACATTCGGCATAAAATCTAAAACAAAAAGACCAATTCACACAACTAAACAATTTCGAGAAAAACGAAAGAAAGTTCACCGTTTATTATTGAATTCAGTTGTTGAATCTGCAATGCTACCTAGTCTATCTCTGACAGACCGTTTACTCCCAACTGCTGGCCTTGAATCAGGAAAGGGATGATCTAATACAGGTCCTGCCTTCTTTACCACCTTTCAATTTACAATGAAAACCACAGATGAAAAACCAAAATCAAAACTTTGTCGCAAACAATATCAAATTTATCAACATCTCCGTAACACCATTTCCATAACATATTGTATCACTATCCCCTCCAAACCTAACAATGAAACATTCAAAGATAAATTCAATTGTGCCTCTCTGCAACACGAAAACAATCAAACATGCATTCAACGAATTGCAATAACGAACTATTTCTACAGGATATATCCTCCGCAACAGATAACACAGCATGATTCTACATTTCTAAATTTAAATTACCATAAAGTAAACAAAAAAAAATCATACAAAACTGATGAAACAGCATCGTTTCTCCATTTCCGAGCATCGAAACTTCAAAAAAACAAAAAAAGCAATACACAGAAGAAATAAAGAGAGACTCGAACATAGACCTACCTGACCGCTGCGTCCTAGGGTGATTGTAATTCGAGAACTCGAAGCCTCCGCCATTTTAACAACTCCGAAGCCCCTATCTCGGCAAATCAATGTATAGGCCGGAACTATACCATCAAAATCCTTCAGAAATGGCGAAACAGCAGCTCCGATATGAAACTTGAAATCGGGCTTTAGGGTTTCACTGCAAGAGATGTAGAAGGGGTGGGGGTGGGGTGGTGGTGGGGGGTAGACAGAGGGTCTGTCTTACTGTGTGTGTTTTTTTTGGTGCCAAGTGTGAATAGATCGGTGATGCGCACGTGATCCCTGAGCGCGTACAATTCAGATTCGTAGATGGGCTTTACAGAAAAATGAAGGCCCAATTGAATGGGCTTTGTAGCTTCCATCATTTGGGCAAAGTAAACGAATAGCCCAATTCTAGTTTGCAATATTACGAATATTATCATATATAGGTGCATCCAGATATACATATTTCAGGATACATGAGGTCAGAATTTGGGTTCACATACATTTGGAATGAATAGAGAAATCTCGCTATTTACCCTCTCATCTCGCTTTTCACTCTCATATCCCATTCGTGTATCTGGTATCCAAATACATGCAAATCACACTAGATACATGTACATAGTGTGTATCTAGAGTGAGTCACATGTATCTGGCAGAGGCGGAGCCAGAATTTTCAGTAAGGGGGTTCAAAATCTGTAGAAATAGACACACGAAGCGGTCGAAGGGGGTTCGACATCTACTATATATACATAAAAAATTATTTTAACCATGTATAAATAATATAATTTTCCGCCGAAGGGGGTTCCGAACCCCCTAATACTAAGGTGGCTCCGCCCCTGGTATCTGGGATACATAAACAAATCTCGATTGCCTCCCTCTCATCTCGCTCGACAATCTCATATCTCGTTCATGTATCTGGTATGTAAATCACACTAGATACATGTATATAGTGTGTATCTAGTGTGATTCACATGTATCTAGTATACATAGACAAATCATGTTTGCCTCCCTTCCATATCGCTCGCCACTCTCGTATCTCACTCATGTATCTTATTTGAAATATGATATGAAATTATTAAATAGTGAGATAAAACATAATTATTTTAAACTATAGAGAAAATTAGTAAATATGATAGAAATGTCTGTATAATTACATAGTTTCTCCCTTATTGAAGTTACAACTATAGTTGTATAAAATTTTATAAGTTTAGCCGGTTGGAAATCAAATTTTCACTCACAAGTCACATCTTAAGTTGCAAAAAAATTGTGTATGAAGTTTAGCAGCAAACTTTCAATTTTTTTGGTCTAAAATTGTAGAACAAATATTTGGCAAATCAAAATTGAATACACGAACTTCATCTATTCATGACAACTTCGAACATAAATATCTTAAGTTAATTAGCTTCTCAAAATCTATCTTCATATATGTACTCAACTTAATTTGTTAGTTTCCTTAAATTACTACCCATGTGAATTGTCACATGGAACGTGTGTGTTTACTTGTTCAATTTTTTACATATTTAAATGCATATTTGTGCACATCCTAAGTTGTAGAGCATAGATATTAGATGAGACCAAATTAAAAGATACGCTTATATATTACATCTAGTATTTACTTTCTTTATGTGAGTTATTTATGATGGCTTTCTTTTTGTTATTCTTTTGGCCCAGGAGTGCAAGGAAACCAAAGGTGGTATGGTTTTCCTCTTATCCAATAAAACTTTGGAGATTCTACTATATTATAAAAGAGAGTTTAGGCCCAAATATAATATATAATATTC
>NW_006239135.1:59213-63612 GCF_000226075.1 Solanum tuberosum | reverse complement strand
ATCTATCGTAAAAATACTATAAATCATGATAATTGACAACATAAAATATGTTTTGAAAAAGATACAAAAAATTGCACTGATTGTTGAAGTTTATCTATCGTAAAAATACTATAAATCATGATAATTGACAACATAAAATATGTTTTGAAAAAGATACAAAAAATTGCACTGATTGTTGAAGTTTATCTATCGTAAAAATACTATAAATCATGATAATTGACAACATAAAATATGTTTTGAAAAAAAAATACAAAAAATTCCACTGATTCTTGAAGTGAATCTATCGTAAAAATACTATAAATCATGATAATTGACAACATAAAATATTTCAAAAATGTTGTATGTGGATAGTCTTATTATGCCTTAAATAGTGTCAAAGAAAGTTTTGGTTTGTGATAAAAAAACTTATTCCTTTATCTACACAAACAATAGCTTTAAAAACTCGGTTATTAGCCCCAAAATATGCCATTTATATTATTGGGCCCGTGCATAGCACAGACAACATTATCTAGTATTGCATATATATATTGGTTAACTTAGACAAAGTCATATTTATTCCATTTTCACTTTCTTAACTTGACATTTGGAATAAGTACTTTACTCCATCACTTAATTTACTTCTTCCAACCAATCATACTTAAACTAATATATAGGTAGCACACAACTTCTAATCTTTTTGTATCACCTTTGAATTTTATATTTGAACTATTAGATGTATGAATTTTTTATTTAAATTATATATCGCCAAATATTTATCAAAATACACTTTAACTATCAATTGTTCACTTTTCCTACTTCAACAATGTTGGTATTTTAAGTATAGGAAAAATGGACAATTGATAATTAAATGTGTTTTGATAATTCAGGTAGATACTTGCAACACGAGATATTCAAGGACCATTAAATGAAACACATGGATTATGACATGATTTAGGAGCATTATAGCTTTTAGAAGTGCATTTTCGTGGAGATATAGGTTAAGAATATTATGTCAAACAAACAATAAAATATTGCTTTAATTTTATATCTCTATGTATTGGGTTCTGAAGGTGATTAGGGCGTCATGCGGAAGTTTACAATTGCAAATAATATGATTGATAAATTAGATGACAAAAACTTATACTAAAAACTAATATTATTATATGAAAACTAATATAAAGAAAAAATATTAAAATTGTTGAGAGATTAAATCTCTCCATAAACAAAACTCACTAAACGACGACATTGTATTGTTATTGTTATTGTTATTGTGTTAGAAGAAACAAACATATATTTATAGAGTCCTAAAACCTTTTCTTACTAGAAAAGGACTAGCTACTCCAAAACTTTTTTCCTAAAAGGAAAGAATAAACCAAATATGAAAGAATATTATATTTTCCTTTTAGGAAAAGTAAAAATATTTATGGTAATATTTTGTTTTTTCTTTAAAAAAAAATAAATCTTAAATTATGGTAAGAAAATCAGGGCAAAACCCTAACACTATAAGCTGATGATGAATCAATAGTAGTAGAAAAAGGGTAGTATTTCACATCAGAGATTTACAAGAATATTAAAAATGAGAGATAATATAAGTGATGGGTATATATTTTGAATCCCCAACAAACAAACATAATCATTTCTCTTTGGAGAATAAGGTTACAAAGGGACAAGATTTGATGTAAATACAACGTACGTTTTCCATTTAACACTTTATCTATCTATTCTAACTATTTATAATTAATTATTATTGCTAAAATAATAATAAAATATTTCGTGTAATCTTACTAGAGGAATCTGATGTGGCTAAAATATTTATGCCAGAAGACTAGTTTATATTTATAGTAAAATAAAGTCTAAAAATGTCAAAATTCAACATATTCAAGAAATTTAAATATGTTCTATATTGTGTCTTTAAAAGTGTGGAGCGGACACATTGGGAGTGAAAAATGAAATTGTAGATGCTAATATTTCTGTTTGTATATCTTATGAAGGTAAATAGACTTTTTTTTTAATGATAGATTCTTGAATAAAGTAAAATATATTTACAGAGGTTTGGAAATGAAATGATAATAATAAAAATCATGATGAAAATAATAATAACAATAAATAATAATACGATAATCGAAATCATATATATATTATTTATGGTAATAACAATTTAATACAGACTTATGAGATAGAAATTATATTCTTTGCCTCATGAGTGAAAACATTTTGTGTTATCATCATTATTTTGTCATAAATTATGTACAAAAAAATTAATAAAAATGATGTTTAACTTATATAGTCTGCTGTGCAGTTTAATTGAAAATGTTGGACACACTGATTTGAACACTAAGGAGTGTGTAAAATATATAATGAAATTTCTCCAAATATCTTGAAATAGAGATAATAATAGAAAATGTGAATTATTTGATACGATTCGTTTATAATTATGCAAACACACCAACTTACTAACCTCTCAAAGATCACAATTGATCGATACAAGGCCATCGAGCTTATAGAAAATCAGCCAAAATAAAAGCCAGAAAATACAATATATTTGTGAATATCTTATTCTTTATTTTTCCAATATTACGATCGATAAGCAACAAATATGAAATTAAAAAAATGTAACACACCAATGATCTTGATATATATATATTTTTTCCATATTTTCATGAAAATTAAGGAATAAGAAAAGAGAGTAGATATCTTCTTCTTCTTTTTCAGAATTACGAACGAAAAATCAAGAATTAGGAATATTAAACAATTCTAGATCTTGAATTGTATTTACTTCACCTATCATCAATATAATCTTTTTCTTAAAAATGTCATCAATATAATCACATGTATATAAGACATGAATTAATTATATCGAAAATAGAACACTAATAATGTCTTATACAGAGAGCACAAAAATTATGAAGCTCAAACAATATCATCATCATGATATATATGATCCCTCAAAGAACAAACAAACAAACATTTATTTTATTACATGGTTATAGAAATATTCAAAAACTCACCATCTCCTTGATATATATTCTAGTTAGTTACACCAACATAGTATATATATCTCGAACCAAACAACATAGCAATGATGTATCACACAAAAGAAGAAAAAAAACCACAAAAATTAAATTTTTTAAAAAAAAGATAGACTAAATAGTAAATATTGAAATGAAAAAAAAGGAAAATGATTTCTCAAACTCGCACACATAAAATCTAAATTAGTCGGACCAGTAGGCTTCTATTCCCCGGGAGGGAGAAAAAGAGAGAGCATATAGAAGACTAAGAAGAAATTAACCATTTAACCTTCTTCACTCATCATATATAGTTGTGAAGTAGCTATATATAGCTAACTAGGGTTTCTTCTTCTTCTTCTTCAAAGTGCCCATCTTCAATCTACAACAAAAACACCTTCTTCTTCTTCTTCTTCGGGATCTTGATCTTCTTTTTCTCTTACTCTTTTTCTCTTTAAGTTCATAAGAAGGTAAAAGGAAAAAGATTTAATATGATGAAAGTGAGGGAATAATGATGAGATCAAGAGGTTATTAGAGGACATGATGATTACTAGTTTATTTATTTTTTTGAGAAATTATAGATGCAAATTCTCAAAAAAAGTTTTTTTTTCTTCTTACACTTGATGATCTTTCTTCTATATCATCATTGAGAGAAAAAGAGTGTATAGAGAGAGAGAGAGAGAGAAGTAAGAACTTATATTCTTTCTCTTTTCTTGAAGTTATAATATGTGACTTTATTTCCTTGTATTTTTTTTAAAAAAAGAATGTAGATAATTATTTTCCAAGAAAAGAGACTTTTTATTATTTTAATTTTTCTTGGGATAAGTTTTAAGAGACTTTTTTTTTCCTTTACCCTACAATCAAGCCTAATTCTCTTTGTGATGATGAATGATCCCCCTCCTTATTAGGTCAAAGCCAAGAGTCAACTTTTATATCATAAGTACTTCTAATGCCAAATTATTACTAGTTTCTTTTGTTTGAAGTTTTTGACAAGATTTAAAAAAATCCACTTAAGATAATTAAACATTGATGTTCATTAAAGTTGTTAATACATCATAAAGGATAAAAGATAGAAGACCATAAGTTTTTTGTATATATAAGTGTAATAACAGAATTTTTACGCCATCAAGTTTCATGCTGTATCAAGTAACTTTTTTTTATTTTCAAAACTACAAATTCATATTTTAAGGAGACTTACTTCTCGATATCCTTTGAATGATCAAACTTAGACTGATGATTTATATAACTTAATATTTCTTTTTAGGGATAAGGGTTTGAAAAATATCCCAACTTTGGTCGAATTTGTTGTTGTGATACTAAACTTTCATGAGGACCTATTACCTCCCTAGACTATTTAATACCGTATTTTTTACCCCCTGAACTATTTAATAGTGTATTTTAAAGGTATATATGTG
>NW_006239135.1:5535-58875 GCF_000226075.1 Solanum tuberosum | reverse complement strand
TTTAAAATACACTATTAAATAGTTCAGGGGGTAAAAAATACGGTATTAAATAGTCTAGGGAGGTAATAGGTCCTCATGAAAGTTTAGTATTGCAACAACAAATTCGACCAAAATTGGGATATTTTTCAGATCCTTATCCCTTCTTTTTAAAAAAGAACTTATGAAAGGTTATAGAGAGGAAATCAATGCCCTAATTAAGGACAATTGCTCATTGGTCAATAATTATGAGGAAATTGCTGGAATTCTTGTTTGCGTTTTTTCTACTTTCATATCTAGCTAAAGATTCAATTGGTGACAACTGGATTTTTTTCAAAATTAATATATAATTTATTATTACAACGGAAGAATTTGACTATGAAAATGTATAATTATCTCGTCTAAAAGTTTAAACCAGTTGAGAAAGCATGATATGACAACTACTTCATTATGATGTCTCAACAATAATCCTCATGTGAACTTACTGATTTTTTTTTATGGATCAAACATGTCAAGATAATTTTTTTTCTTTCCGGATGGCTAGCTATGAGATTTGAACATAAGATTTTTGCATGATATCATGTTGAACTGTCTAGTAGCGAAGCAAAAAAAAAATTAAAATATAAAAAAGTAACCATATGAAAAAATTCAAATACATATTGCTTAGCAAAAAATATTTCTATAGTATCATGACTACTAATTAAGATTCACCCAACAAAACAATATTAATGAAACTAAAAAATGATGATTCGTTAATTAGGGCTAAACCTAACTTGTCATACCAAACAAGTACATAATAATCTAATTAAGAAATGAAGAGACAGAATAATATTGTTAGTTACTAAATGTGGTTGAGACCTTCTTTATAATTAAAACTTAGAATTACAGAAATAATTAAAACTCCAACTAAAAAAGTGGCAGACATGATAGAAATATGTTACAGTAAAAAGGTAAGATAATATAATAAGGGAAAAAAGAATAAAGAGTTCATTAAAAAGTTAGATGACATATTGAAAAGTAAAATCCACTAGTAAAATTATTATGACATACAATTTTGTTTCGATGCTAAAGTCAAAGGTTTAATCTTTGTAGGTTTTTTTTTTGTTGCTAAACCAAGTACACTATGCTAAGAGAATAATCTGATGATCATTCACTTTTTAAACAGATCCAAAATGCCAGTGTTACATTATTCTCCAAATTCGTTTTCGTTAAAAAATTACACCATATAAAATATAATATGTTAAATCTTATTTATATATATTGAATCTCTTTAGTAAATATTCAGATTATAGTTACCACAAGAAATTAAATCACCTCCCACTACCCCCTGTATTACTTTATATTTGACTCTTAACAAAAGTTACCACTTTCCATTTTAGTGGTTTGATATTTATATAGTAACATTTTTTTTCTACTTTTTTTCATTATGGTTGATATACTATAGTTTGGTGAGGTTTTCTTCTGATGCCATGCTAGGTCATCCAAGGTATAATGAGATGCTTCTCAGTACGTAGGTAAATAATATTAACATATTGTATTTACATTTGAACAATACAATATTGAATATTTCAAATGAGTTACTGATAAAGATTATAGTCATAAATATTAGAAAAAATATCGTATATAGTAACTGTTGATGATGACTTAGTGAAAGTTGGTAATAGTAATTGTGTGGTTCGAGGTGGTTAATTAGTGTTTTACATACGTAGTTGATGGTGGTGCGATTGATGGCGATGGCGATTAGTAGTTTGGTGCGAGGTGAGTGGTGACATGACAATGTTATAAACTTACAATGATGGTGGTTGATAACGATAATTAATATAAATAGAGTAATAATATAATTGTCTTGTTTTTTTTATTTTTAATTTAAGGATATTTTTTATATTTTTAAAGCTATTTTGTTAGTTAAGGGATATATTTGAGGCAAAACATAACCATAAGAATATTTTTGAAGTCGAATTTAAGTTTCAGAAGGCTTCAACTTTGTAATGAGTACTGATTGTATACATACAATAATATAAAGGAACAAAAGGGAAGTCATAATTTAGGTGTGAATAATAAAGTCTCCTTTAGCAAATTAGGGAAGCATAATAAGGGCCACCTGCCACCTGCCGCCATTCTTGTGCAGCATGCCCCCACAAATTTTTTTTCACTCGATATTCGATATTCATATTAAAGAATTGATTAATTTGAATCCATGGTGTACAAGTCAGTTAATGAAAAAATGCTTCTAATGACTTTTTTCATATTCAAAGTCCGAACACAAAACTTCTCATGATTAAGAGTAGTTAAGAGATCCTATTCATGATTATTGATCCCACAATTCCATCTTCCTTTTTTTTTAATTTTAATTTTCATTCAGTGTTTGATACTCATATTTATCCCTGATCATCGTGCCTCAAAGGCCTATTTAAGGTGGAAGAGTTCCTAAGATGATTCTTTTCATATTCAAGATTTGAACTCGAGGTATACCTACAGAAAAACATATATAACAATAAATTTTATCTTTCCCACCGCAATCTTTATTGGTCCCACAATTCATTTTTTCATTATAATCTTCAATCCTTCATTCTTCAAGCTGTTGGTTATGTATGTGTCTTTTTTCTACTATGACAGTGTGACACAGAGGAATGAGGAGGACAACATCATCAATTCAGCATTCATTGCTATACAAGAAAAAAGAAAATTCTTTGAATTTGTAATTCTTAAGTTGTTGACACCTAAAATGCAAAATTTAATTAATAATAACTGTCACAAAAGGTGTAGAGACATATAATGTGTGATTAGATCTAGGCAGATTCCAAAATAGGAAATTGGTGAATTAATAATTTGAATATAGGTTTTGAGCTTAATTCAGATTTCAAAAGCTAGTTTAAAAGGAGAAGAATTGTCCAAATCAGAAATCTCATCGATTATCAATGTGGTACATTTCTCTTCAACAATGTATTGATTTCAAATTTATTATGGGTAAACATAAAAATATCTTAAGAAAAAGACTAAATTTCACATATTTTTATCTAAACTTTGTAAAAATATGACATATAGATCAAATTCAACCCTAAAATATAGCTCACAAGAGGAGGATTACTCAAGTCCATATGAGTATATCAGTCCATTTTCCTATTGATGTGGGACTCTAACCACTCTAACAGTCTCCGTCATGCTCAGACTCAATTGAAGCATGGATTAAAAGCTCAAACAAGGATGAACATGACTCTGATCGTTATAACTTAAATAATAATGTAAAAATTGATCCACGAGGTAAAATTGCTAGGGCTAAAAGTAAGGAGAAGTTACAGAAATCTCACTAGTTTAGGAGCTAATTACTTAGATACACTCTAGTTTGCAATATTACTAATCTTATCAGATTTTGGTGCGTCCAGATACATGTATCGGGATATATGAGGTCAAAATTAAGTGTAATTTATTCTAGATACATTGTATCCAAATGGATCCACATGTATTTGAGATACATAACTAATCTCGCTCGCCCCCCTCCCATCTCTCTCGCCACTCTGCAAATCACACAAGATACATACAAATACATTTATTCAGTGTGTATCTCGTATGAATCGCATGTACCTGGGATACATGACTATCTCGCTCACCTCCTTCCCTATCTCGCTTGCCTCCCTCCTTTCTTATTTTACTATATCTGGTAGCAAAAATACATGTATCTAGGTGTATCTTTCTCAATATATGATAGAAAATTCTTAATTGACGATAAGATACATAATTATCTAAAAGTATGAATATAATAAGTATATATAGTATGAACGTATTATGTATGTCTAATATGATAGTTTTTCCTAAAAGTAACTAAGGGCATCATTATTTTTAAGAGCCCAAGGTGGCTTGGCGAAAATGGGCCGAAAGTTTAAATAACATTTCTATGCCAAGACATAAACAAGTTTTCGCACGGATTGTCCCTATATTGGAGTAGTCTTTAAATTTTGTCTCTTAAATTGGTGGTATATAATTTTTGTCTCATACTTTTCGTTTAATAAAAAATTGTGGGCCAATATTGTATCTTTAACTATGACCATCTTTAATTATGACCATAATTTTTGCGAGATTTGATATAAATTGTGTAGTATCTAATTTACAAGGCATAAGTGTAGAATTTTTTTTACTATGTCCGGCAAAAGTTTTGTAGCAATAAGTTATATATGCCTCTTAACTGAACTTGTACTGACACAAATTATGTAGAAGCTAAGTTATGTCTTATAAAATATAACTTGTGTCTTGCGGGTTTTTTTCTTTTTCTTTTGAGACATAACTTGTGTCTTATGATTTTTTTTATTTTTTAATGTCAAGGATAATATCAAAAATTTTTTACTACTTAAATTATTGGAGGACAAAAATTGAAAAACCACAAAAGCTAAGCACCATTCATCTTGAATGCATTTGTGTGAATGACCCAGACATAAAAGGATACAACTCATAGCCACAAAAACGTACTATAGCCCAAGAATCGAAGCCCAAAGCCTCTTTGATCTACTAGGCATACGATTTTTGAGGGCTAAGTGCTCGTTTTGGCGCATCATTTAATTTGTGTTCGCTTTTTAATTATTTTTTTTTATAAGTTTGTTGGTTTTTGGAATAATTTCAAATGAACGTGATTGAAGTTGGAAATTCACGTATGACTTCAGATCTTTTTTTTTTGAAGTGCGGTTTTGTGAAGGTCAAACATCAGATATATTTATTGAAATTTGATATGGCTTGCCAAGATCAATTTCAGACATTTTTAATGAAGTTGTGGACTTCACAAGACTAAATTTGAGATATTTTTTTACAAAATTTTTACTTGACTTGTCAAGGTTTCAAACAATTTTTTTTTTTACTGAAATGCATGTAAAAATTAACTAAAATTTTAATCATATGTGTCTGAACTTATATAGTCTGCACCTCTATCATACATGACCAAAGTGAATGTAAAAATTAGCTAAGTTTCAGTCACGTGTGTGTAAATTTTTTTGTCAATAATAATAATAAAAATAAGTTTAAATTTGAACCATAAGTTCCACATATTATAAAACAAACCCAAATAATCAATTTATCAAAACACCAACAAATCTAATAAATTCGTAAGAGCCTTTTAATTTTTCATGTATGCTTGCACATGTAAAATTATCTACAATTTCAGTCATGTGTGTCTGAATTTTTTTTGCTAAAAAAAAAAGAAATTTTGTTTTTGCAAATTTCAACAATTCAACACACGATTGAACAGCAAAATCTACTTCATATTAACTAAATTTGAAACATAAGTTCCATATATCATTTTAAAGAAAAACAAGCCTCAATCATCAATTTCTCAGAACAACAAGAAGTTTTAAAAAATCCATCTTTGCAAATGATGATTCGTCATTGTTTTCGTGACTCATTTTATTTATAATCACCTTTTATATTTAAAACTTTTTTCAAAGTAATACATTGCGATGACTCTAAATTCAAAAAATATTATTGTACAACAATTAAGAAGAAACAAAGAAGTAGAGAAAAACAATCAATTTTATCTGAAGTTATCTAATGATATAAGCTAAATATTTTTTTAAAACGCGAATATAAATTAAATGGGAATATCAAAATAGGTTGTCCTATGAAACTTTTATGATTTTTGACCAACAAATTCAATTTATCAAGAATTTCGATATGAATGTACAAATTTTCAACCAACACTTCTAATCGATAAATAGAGATAGATAATTTTTCAATAATTCATATACAAGAAAGACTTTAGCAACAAATATTAAACGATCACCAAAGAATATGGTGCAGTGGATGAGGGTATTCTTTTCTTAATCAGAAAATTTAGGTTTGAGCCTTTGATATGGAAAATTTCTTTGTATGGACCGCTCCCCCTCCCGAACTACACAACGCGAATCCATAATAATCGAGCTTATTGCTAGTAAATAGTAATCAATGATATAGAATAATAATTTACATAATCAATTTTGCCAATTATATTGGGAAAAATGTTCATGGTAGTTGTTCGTAAATAGTTCTGCTGATGACTAATCTCAATTATTGAGCTATGAATTTAATACTTTTAAATTTAAAATGGTAACATTATTGACCAATTTGGATTAATTTTAATGAATTTAAATTGCTGTTGCAACAACCTATCTATCTGCCACATATATCTTGTTTACTTTTTTGGTAATCATCTTTAACCTTAATTAATCAATATCTTCAGATGCACTTGTAATATTATATTTTTCTATTATCAATTAATTATAAATTGAGTTTACCTACAAAAACCTTTTGACCAATAATTATATATCGCTTCTCGAGATAAAGTAAAATATTGACCTAAATTTAAATATGTCTAATGTAGACATAGAATTAAATATTAATTTTAAATCGCAGCACAAATAGATTTGTTGAGGTCTTTTATTTTATTTAAATACTAATAAAACAACTTAAAAATTATTTTGACTTAAAAATATTTAAAATAAATCAATCTAAATAGATGCTTAATTCTTCTTTAGAGATATCTCTTTTTATCTTTGTGGTTTTTGTTTGATAAAGATTTACTCGCACTAATCATATATATACACTTAATAAAGAAAATGCAAGACATACGTCTTCATACGTAAGATTATCACTTAGACCATGATTAAGTGATATATATTTTTATTTATATTTTAGTTAATTAAAGTTAAAATAATAATTAGTTGGGTGTTAGCATTTAGTGGAGATAACGTTTACCCCTTAATTCCCTGTCCCCTAAAGTTCCATCTGCTCAATCTTTATCTTTATAGTTTTAAACTTTATAGTATGCAGCTTTCTTTAATTCTCTATAATTTTTACTGTAATATTTAATTAAGCAACATTGGGCTACTTGCGTTACAAGAATATTTTTACCCTATATAAAAAATGATCTTTAGTGACAATTAATTAACGTAAATAGCTTAGTTATTGCTAAAAACATATTTTTAACAACATTTGATACTCTTTATAAATGTCCTTGAAGAAATTTATCCGTCGCTAATTCTTGTAATGATAAGGAGAAATTGTTTTGATTAGGTAACTCCAAATCTACTATAGAGATTATAAATTATTGAGGAGATCTGATCTCATTAGTTTGTTAATTATCTGGTTGGATCATTGTTACCTATTGTATTGTATTGTATTGTTATCATACATACAATGTTTGTTTTGATTGTTACTTGAATGTATTGTATGATATTGTTAAATTCCGTTGTTACGTAACAATGAAAATCCTCATTTTATGGATCAACCGATTTTGTGTGTTCCCATTGTTACTTAATTTCTTTTTTCACTTATATCCTTACTTAATATTTCATGATAATACTATTTTACTTATTATCCTATATTATTTAATCTCACTGAAACCTCCTACCCAACAACTACTATATTGATTTATCTCCTTCTAGGTTCGGTTGTTTGTCGTTCCTTTTATTTTTATTTTTTATATGCATACATCCTTTTCTTCTTTTCATACTTTTGTCTCTTTCAACATATTGCTTTATATGATTTTTTAAAATATAATTAAATCAATCTAGATACAAATGTGATAATAATATTTAATGATATAATTTTATGTTATGTTCATATGACATAAATAAGATATGCATGATAGTTTGTTATTTTATTAGTAATTATTGATAATTTAGTATTTATAATAATTAAGGACATTTAAGTAAATTTATAAATAACAATACAATACGATACAGTCAAATCAAATAATAAAAATAATATTAAACAATAACAAACAATACAGTTTAGCTAAATGGTTGTAATTATGCATGTCAAGACTTAGGATATGGACATATATATGGTCCAAACTCCAAATAATAATTATAAATCTTTTGTCTTTGTGATTAGTTCTGTAAAAACATCATTCAAACGATGTAATTAACTTAATATCAACATGACATATAATTGAAGTACTTCAACAAAATACTTTAATTGTGAAGCTATTTTGAACTTATATTTATCACAATTAGTTATAAAGAGCAGAAATTGAATTATGTAGGGCCGTTTGGTATGCTGAACAAACATAGATAGTCGTGAGATAAAAATTTAGTACTGACTCAACCATTATTTGATTACTAATATTGGGATAAGATATTCTAAAATTAGTAATTTGATCGGGATAAGTTATCCCGATACTATAATACTTCCTCTGTCCCATTTTATATGTCATCCCTTTCTATAAATAGCTGGACCACAATACTTGTCATTTTATAAAATTCATCCATAAATTACCATATTTTGCCTATTATATCCTTGATAGAATAGTTAATTAATCTTGTCATTTATTAATAAAGTTGACTTAAGAAAACATTAAATAAGGGTAGCTTACATCATTTCTTAATGCAAGTGTAAAGTAAAAAAGTGACATATAAAATGGAACGGAGGGAGTATTTAATTAAGCTACAGTATGGGTTACTAGCTAATTGTAAGGAGAAATTGTTTTGATTAGCTAAATTCCAAATCTGTTGTTGAGATTATAATTAATTAAGGAGCTCTGATCTCATTAGCCTATTTATTAAGAAAATGATTAGCTTAATCCTAACGAATAGTATAAATTATGTTGTGTTTTGAATCACCTGAGAAGGAAATGACAATAAAAAAAATCACTTCTTTTGGGTGAGACGTAATTTTCATAATCTCTTATTTTTTACAACTAATTGTCAATATTATATGGTCATAAATTATACATGTCAAGTCTTACAACATGGCCCAAGTAATAAATAAATATTAATTGGTACGTAGTTCACTTAACATCAACTCATAAATATCTTGTTCATGACATATAATTGAAGTTCAACTAAATACTTCAATTGTGAAACTATTTGAACTTATATTTATCACAATTAGTTAACAGCAGAAAATAGTTTGGTATGTTGGACAAACATTGATAGTTCTCTAATAGAAATTTAGTAATGTCTTAACCCTAGTCTGATTATTAATCCCGAGATAAATTATCTTCACTAGCCAAATAGATATAGCGCACACCCAACCTTGGATCACTTCAAATACATCTTTGTATCAATTTAAACACTCTTTTAAATTAGTCGAATGACAAATCTATCGATAGTACACAAACTAGAGTTCAGTAGATATGTGAGGCTGAGAAAGGTTTGGTATGCTGGACAAACATAAATAGTTCTAAGACAAAACTTTAGTATTTTTTAATCCTTATTTGGTTACTAACAGTAGGATAAGGTATACAATAATTAGTACTAACTAATACCAAAATAGGTCATCTCTACCATCAAATAGGTTTAGCACACCCTCCTTTCACTTCAAATGTGTATCAATTGAATCACTCTTTTAGACTAGTTGATCGACAAAATCACCAAACAAACACAAACTAGTTAAGTAGGTATGTAAGGCTTAGAAAAAAGGCTAGTAGTAGTACTTTTGATTGATCCATTCACCATATTTTTTTTCAGAAAACTTAGGTAAAATGAAGATTTCTCATTCTATGCACAAAAAAAAGAAGCAAAATATTAGTATGACTATAAGTCTCTAAACAAGAGACAAAGATATAAAACTCTATAGTCTATAGTCATGGAACCCAAATTTTCCAAACCTTAATATCACAATCCAAACTACCACTATACACCACATAAGAATTTCCACAACCAAAATCATTACTATTACTATTACTATTACTATTACTATTACTAAAACTCGCAGTTAAACATTTTACTGGACCATTATGCCCTTCCAAAACAGCCAAACATGAATAACTTTTTCCAATTCCTTTCTTCCATATTCTCACTGTTTTATCTGCTGATCCACTGACCACCAAATCATCCACCACACATAAACACAAAATGGCCTTAGTATGTCCTCTTAAAGCTCCACTCACCACCATTTTGTCACCACCACTATCTTTTTCCCATACAATTATGGATCTATCACAAGCACCTGAATACAAAACTGAATCATCTGTGCTTAGAGCTAAAGCATTTACAGATGATTTGTGTTTTTCTAGTGTTGCTATAAGGGTGTGTATGCTCTTCTCCCCTTGCTCTTTCTTCCATATTTTGATCTTCATGTCTGCTGAACCTGTGTAAACATACCTACAGAGAAAAATCAACAAATTTGGTTTTTATCAGTACACGTTCGATTGGATTACGATTCGTTTGTTGACTTGATCAAACAGGTTAGGCTCAAATGATCAATCTAACTATTGAATCGAAAATAGGTTTGAACAGTGGTTATTTTGATCCATTTTGACCTAATCCATTTCGATCCATACAAACTTTGAGCTTAATTGAATCACGACTCGTTTTGATTCCAAGTTTGAGGCAACTCGTTCATAAATAACACCTACTGGCTACTCTCCCATTCGATTTTGAAAAAAATACTACTCACTCTATTCCAATTATGTGCCACCGTTGGAATTTTGAGATTCAAACTTCTAAACTTTGGCATGAATTCAGAGTTTCAGACACAAAAACTTTAAGTTTTTTGAAATAAAATTTCTATATATTTGAAAACTAAGTGAAAAAGTACTGTAAACCACAATAATTAGCAAATTAAAATATATACGGCATTTAAAAGACACATAAGGAAACTACTATCAAAGAAAACTTGGTCGGCTTTCGAAATTTCAACTGTGCGACATAAATTAGGACAAATAAGTAATTATGATGGAGTTTCTAATTATAATGGTGAGATTTCCGATTCGATCCTTAAAAATAGTAATTATCGTATTCAAATTTCACAGGTGAAACTTCGTGATAATGTTCTTGAGTTCACCATGAAAAACTCCACGATAATAACTATTTTTCAAAGGAGTTCAAAAATGGCGAATTGCGAATTTTACTCCATTCATACATACCCATTTTTCGACAAAGCTATGGCGTTAATGGCGTCGTCATGAGCATTCCAGACTGATTCAAGGCATTTGAAATCCGAAATTCTCCAGATTTTGAAAGTTCTATCCCACGAAGCAGAGTAAAGCAGAGAATTATCTGACGATATAGCTAGAGCAGAAACTGTGTCAACGTGATGAACCCATGTACATTTCTTATGTCTACGAACTTCAACGTAGTTTTTCGCGCTGAATAATCTCATACACCGATCATTCAGCGTCGGTAGAGTAGCAATGCACTTGTAATAATTTTGATTCGATGCTTCAATGTCATCATCGTGGTTGTCGATTTTCCAGACACGAATTTTATGGTCTTGGTGAGCAGTGAAGAGTTTATCCCCAAAAATGACTATGGATTTAACAGAGCTCTTACTCTGTTTTTGTGCTACTACTATTGAATAATTTTTTTCTTGGTTTAAAGGGTCTTTGTTCCGTAGACGGATTTCGCCATTGGAAGTTCCGGTGTAGAGGTGTTTTCCGGCGAGTGATAGGCAGAAAACGGAGGAGGAAAGGCCAGTAAAAGTGGATGCACAGAAGGTGTTTGATAAAAGTTCTGAATGAGTTGAAAGTGGAGTTAAAGAAGGAACTGATGGTAAACTTGGCTGTGAGTAAAGGGAAGAAGATGATCTGGATAGTGATAATGATGAAGATGAAGATAAATCTGAGTAAATTGGATGAAATTGATCAGAATTTATTGATTTTTGCTTAGATTGGAAGGGCAATGGACATGGGATTTTACCCATTTTTTGCTTGAAAAAATGGTTAGAAACAGTTCAAATTTAGAGATGAATGAATCTTGCTTTGTTTTTTGTTTGCTGTTTTTATAAAGAATATCAAAGATATGGTGTGAAAGCGTATTTTAGTAGAATAGTAGCGCACATTAGCAAACAAAAAATAAAACAATTTTATTTTGGTTTCACGCCAATATCCACGTTGAAACTTGACTAAATTTGAATACGCATTGGGAAATCCTACATTAGGGGGTAAACTCCTCCATTACAAAGGCGACTTTGTACCCATGTGGACTTGAACCAAAAACATCTGGTTCAGGATGAAATAGTACTTTATTTCAATGCTAAGGCTGTGAGTTTGAGTCACCAACGAAAAGGTGAGAGCTCTTAGAAAGGGGGAAAATAATCTCAACTGATGTTATGTACTTTCTCTTTGTCGGTCTGTATTAAGTTTTAATCCGTTCATGGTTCATTTAGTTTATCACCTAGATTCTAAGTGATTTTCAATGATTTTTTTAATCAAATCTTAACGGTTAAATCGATAATGATCAATAACTGATGAGTCAATATCTTAATGATTCTATACCGATTTAACATGTCGACAAATTGATAACCGATAAACTTCAAAACCAAACCAAATCGACTTGGCGATTGATATACACCGGAAAGAAATGATTTATAATCACATAAATATCTATAATTAAAATGACATTATTTTTTTAAAAAAAGTTTTTTTATTAAAATTTGATGTCCATTCAAATATCTTTCTATATTATATTAAAATGTATAGGAACTATTAAGATAGTGACCAAAGGGTACATGTAGGACCAAGAGGGCCTGGTCTTGAATCAAAGTTCAACATTTTTTTGGCGTAGTATTGTGATTGTTTGTTGAAAGGACTACCACTTAAACTTTGACCTCATAGCATATTTTATAGGATTTCTTAAATCAATTTATTTTTTCAAAAAAAAAACAAATATACTTTTGGAGTTATTTGTGTCCAACTAATTAATTCGACAAGCATTTTTTTGTTAATATTCGAGTATCAATTTATCAAGAAAAAAATTGAAACTATTTATGTTAGTTCTTGTTTTTAGTTGGAAACAACTTTTTTCAGCTTCTGAAAAAGACAACTTGTATTATTATTAAAAAAAAACTTATTTTTGCTTAAAAGCTTGGGGCTAAATATCCCAAACTTTTTAAAACACACTTTGAGCCTGTTTGAGTTGGTTGATGGTAAACATGTAGTAGTTGATAAATAGTACGGGTGATAGACACTTTTAAATATTGAAATTAATTTTATAAATAAATAGCTATGTATTTGGATAAAACTATTTAAATTGATAATAAATAGTACTTATAAGTTGTTCGTTTGATAAAATATCTGAAATATATTTTTTTTGCAAAAAAAATATAACTTTTGAAATATTTTTATAAGAAAAAAGGATGAACATATAGAACAAAGAGAAAGTCAGAAATTTTATTTTGAAAAAGATATTTTCAAAATTAGAAAAAATATTCACGGTAAAATAATTAAAATTTGGTCAACCTAAAAATAAGGGATAAAGGTCTGAAAAATACCTCAACTTTGATCGGATTTACTGTTGCGATACTAAACTTTCATAAGGACCTATTATCTCCCTAGACTATTTAATACCGTATTTTTTACCCCCTGAACTATTTAATAGTGTATTTTAAAGGTATATATGTGCCCACGTGGACACATTACTATTTATAATTTTGCATTATTTTTTATGTCCACGTGGGCAAATATATATGTTTAAAATACGGTATTAAATAGTCTAGGGAGGTAATAGGTCATTATGAAAGTTTAGTATCGCAACAGCAAATCCGACCAAAGTTGGGGTATTTTTCAGACCCTTATCCCTAAAAATTATATGTATTTGAGAGTTTGTAATTACATACATTTATTATAAATGGAACATGAATATATGTGATTTATCAATGCGTCACTTTAATTGGGATATTCCGATATCTTGTTATAATTTATGGTTTGCTTGTTTGGTAAAGATTGTATATATAAGATTTGAAATATTTTTTTGATAGTTTTCACCACTTAACTTTTTTCATGTTTGTGAGAAATATCCGACCAAAGTTGAGATATTTTTCAGACCCTTGTCCCTAAAAATAACTATCATGACTTTTGTATGATTTTGACTAATACTAATCACTGGTTTGTAAGTCCTTTGGGATATGTCGAACACGTAAATAAGTTAAATTATGAAAATTAATTTGATTAGGTTATAAGCTTAGTTCAATATCGTTTTTTTTATTAAAAAAATATTTTTGTTGATCTCCCAAAAGTTTGCCAAAATTGCTATTAGTACCAGGACAATCACTTGAAGTTTTACTAATCAAAATAAACTTTCTTAATTTCTGCAACACTTCTTAAACTTTTCGTACTTATTCATATCTTATTAAAAAAACATATCTTTTGCTTTTTTCAAATTATCTTATTAAAAAAATATATCTTATGCTTTTTAAAAATGGTTTGAGATTTCTGCTTAACGATTTAGATGGTAGTTAATCAATAATAATACAAGACATAATTGCCTAAAATATGGAGTATCTTCCTCTTATTAGACCATGTAACTTTACTTGATCTAGCCTAGTGATCATAATTATGGTTGATCTATTAGTAATTTGATTGTATAAATTCTTTAACACAATCGATGGACAAATATTTAACTCTGTGAACTATAGTCTTGAGTCTACTCTTGATCGCTTTCCAAGTTTCAACTAAGCTAGCGTTTGATCACACATAGATTTAGACGCGTCTTGAAAAAAATTGAACTATTGAAATTGTGTTAAAAGATAATATTTGGATATATATTTTATTTTAAAAAATATTTGAAGATAAATTTTTTAAATTTGATCGAAATTCATGGATAAATAATGTTTTTACTTTATTTTTAAAAAATCTACTCTCAAAATTTATGATCAGACGAGCTAAATGAATCTCCTCTGATTTTGTGCAAGATCAAGGGCGTATGTTCTTTCTTTAGTGCATTAGTAGTGAGGTTATATCACTTATACCAACCATAAACATCTTATTATCACTAGCTATTATATATAGGTCTTACTTTGTCTAAGTTTATTATTTTGGATTATTTTCGAATTAGCTAAAAAAAAAGTAATTATGAATCATCAAGGGAAGAAGTAGGGGGCATTATATAGGTATGGTAAGTAAAGTAGAATGGTCCCCTTTATCTTAGCACAAAAAGAGACATATAGAAAATGACAAATAGAAAAATGTAAAAGAACTAACTTTGGATAAGAAAAATTCATGATAGGACAGATGAGTTGAATTAAAAAGTACTCCATACTAAATATGGGTTGTGGTGGAGTGATGAGACTATTTCATCCTTAACCAGAGGTCTCTAGTTCGAGTCCTGGATAAGGAGAAAATCCTATTGGGAGTATCACCCCCAAATGAGCACTGCAATGCACGATTCAGATTTAGTCAAAGTTTCAATGTGAACTTTGGATACAAGGTGAAAAACCAAAAAACAGAAAGAAGTAATACTAATATATAGGCAAAACAAAAAAAAGAATTAGCCTTTCCTTTTCAACTTTTTCTTCTAGTGATATAATTGGAGATTTTTGATATATATGACTTCATCTTTTTATGAAAAATGGCTCTTGGTGGCTTTAGAAGTCAAATAATTAGAAATAACAACCATCGATTAAGCCTAATTAGGAGAAAAACCTCATCAATACACTACAAAAAATAATTTAACGGTAATATAATAATAATAATATAATTCATGTCATTGTATTATACTTGGTAAATATAATAAATATGAATATTTATAATCAATATTTTATATAAATATCGTTAAAGGCTTTAACAACTCAGAATGCAGTGGTATTAACTCAATTATTGCTAATTTGTTTGGGGAAAATCTATTGTCACTAAATGTCTCTTTTATTATCCTGATATTTGAGACAAAATAATGTAGTCTTTTTTTTATTTCTCCCTCGATGTCCGGTAGTCGGTACCTGCATTGGCGCCCAACTATTTTAAATTTGTGTTGTGTATGTCCCCATTCAAAGGGAATCACTCTCTAATAAGGATTTTCATACCTAGAACTCCAACTCGAGATCGTTGGTTATGGGAGGAACAACCCCATCAAATAATTAGAAATAACAATCATCGATAAAATCTCATCAATACACTATAACAAATAAAAGATTTAGCAGCAATAATAATAATATAATTCTCATCGCTAAATTAGGCTTTAATAATTCTGAATGTAGTGATATTAATTCAATTACTATTAATTTATTTTTGAAAAAATCTATACCACTAAATATCTCTTTTTTTTATATATATAAGTGAGTAGATCATACACTTTATTTTTCTAAGAAAATGATGCACTTGTCGTTTCAGAAATACAAGCTTTTTTAAATTCTATTTTGTGTATATTATTCCATATTCTAACCTACCACTTTCGTAGAAGCTTAATATTTTGACTATGAAATTAAAGCCTTCTAGAAAAGAGAGACTACATTATTTTGTTTCTACTATAAATCCGTACTAATTAATTACATAGTAATTTCTTGTATATATCAATCCCCAAAGATTCAATTATGTTTGAAGTTTCTTTTGTTTACTATCTCGAATTTTAAGGTCGTGAATACTAATATTTTTCAAGTAAATTTTGCTACTGATTAAACAGTACCCACTACCCACTTGACTTTTGAACAATGGGTGCTATTTAACTAATATATCCAAAATTTTAAGAAATTTAATTATATATAAAAAATGTGATTAAGATCTAGATTAATAAATACTCGAACATCCAATAACACTTCATCCTTCCATAACTTTAGTTTTCAACTGAAGCATGGTGCTTTAAAAATACAAAAAATGTGTAGTGTTACAGAAATATTTAAATATTATTGGATGCTTGAAAACTAATTATATAGATGCTAGGGATCTAATTAATTAATTAATTAATAGTTCTCATAAAATAAATTTCTTAATTCTAAGTTATAACCCTCCAATACAGTTGTCAACGTTAAATAAATTGAAGGGCGTATAAACAATTGATTTGAACAAATTATTTATTTCAAAATTATTAGGATTTCTATACTATTAGACATGTGCCAAACTAATAATCTGTGATAGCCATGCATGGAAGGCACTTTACCAACTATTTTGTGTGGACTGTGGTACTTAAGTATGCTCAATACTAGCGGAGTCATCCTTGTCTAAGGCGTGTCGATTGATATTTCTTCACCGAAAAAATAACATTATATAATATCATTAGCATATATTATAAGAATAATTGTACAGAATGGCAAACTTATAATCTAAAATAAATGGAGTAGCTACTGTTTGATTTAATTGCGCGCCGTAGCAAATGTTTGCCAGTTGCCTCTCTCCCTCCAAATTCTCGCTCGCCACTCTCCCTTTCTCGCTCGCTCCCTCTGTGCTCGCCTCTCTCGCTTTATATAACAGAATTGTATAAATTGTGTTTCTGTTTGTATAAAGCGAGAGAAATTGTATATACACATGCAAATACATATATATTCGTCCTATACACTTATAATTATATAATAAAAATATTCCCCTGCCCAGTTCTCTTTTGCCTTTCTCTCTTTCTCGTTTTATACTAAACACAGATTATACAGTATAATGTAAAATTTATGTTTGTATAATGTATAATTTATGTTTGTATTAAGCGGGAAAAAATTGTATATATACATGCAAATACATATATATTCGTCTTATACACTTATAATTATACAATACAATATCTCTGCCCAGTTCTCTTTTGCCTTTCTCTCTTTCTCGTTTTATACAAACACAAATTATACAAATATAATGTATAATTTATATTGGGTTAATTTCTTGAGTGGATCCCTTTTAAAAAATAATTACTTATTTTAAATATACTCTTTAATTATTACCATTTATAGCAATATATAACAATACAATGTATTTTATTAAATTGTGTTTCTCTCACTCTTTTTTTTTCTCTCTCGCACTCTTTCTTCCTTTCTTTCTCTCTACAAACTTTTTTATGAGCTCTTTTTCGATCTCTCCAATCCTTGGCTGATCAATGATGTAGCAAACGAAAGAGCATTTTATTATCTGTAAATTGAATAAAATTTGTATCAATAATGAATTAAACAAGTAATCCAATCGTAACAAATAAACCAATAAACTGCAAAATGAATTAAACTTGTATTAAAAGTGTATTACACAAATATTAAAGTTGAATTAGAAGAGAGAATTAAGCATGAATAAAAAAACGTAACTAATGAAAGTATTATACAAAATTAAATTTGCATTAAAAATGTATTATACAAAATTAAAATTGAATTAGAAGAGAGAATTAAGAATGAATGAAAAGTGTAAGTAACGAAAGACAAGACAATAATCTATAGATTGAATTAAACTTGTATTATATTCATGAATAAAACAAGTATTTTATGTGTCTTGTAAATTATTTTTGGTTTGTATCACTAAGAACATGAGTGATGTTTGCAATATGTATTAAAAATGTATTATAAACGTATTATAAGTGTGT
The DNA here is from genome assembly GCF_000226075.1 of Solanum tuberosum. Lineage (NCBI taxonomy): Eukaryota > Viridiplantae > Streptophyta > Magnoliopsida > Solanales > Solanaceae > Solanum > Solanum tuberosum. Next base: position 40,744 of record NW_006239135.1, on the reverse strand, counting down.
CACCTAAATTATTTTAGTTGATATCATTAAAAGGGGAGTGAAATTCGCAATATGTATTTTAAATGTATTGTTCATGATTTTAATACAATTTTAATACAATTATGAAACATATCTAATACAAACGAAAGAGCAGTCAATGATTCGTAGACTAAATAAAACTTGTATCAATAATTAGTTAGACAAGTAATTTAATCGTAAGAAATGAAGAAACATAATAAACTGCCAAAATGAATTAAACTTGAATTAAAAAGTATTAGACACATATTAAAGTTGAATTAAATATGAATGGAAACTAATCACAAATTCATAAAATTCAAATAATGAATTCAAAATTTGAAGCTTTATAATAACCATCAATGGTGAACTTTTGTTGTTTTAATTTTAGATATTTAAAATTTCTGCTTGAAAACATAATTTTGTACAAATTTTCGGTCTTTCTATTCCTTTTATCATCGTATTTTTGGGTGAAAATTGCAAATTATGGGTAAAAACTGATTAGAGGAGTTCTTTAGATGGAAACTTGAAAGAAGAAGAAGAATAAAAAGAAAGAAGAAGAGGAGGAAGATATAGAATGAACACAAAAAGAGACGAAGATAGAAAATAAAAAGAAGCAGAGGAGGAAGAGAAAAAAAGGGCAGAGAAAGAGGCAAAGCGAATATAGACTGTACAATTTTTTAATTTTAAAAAAATATTATATTTAGTTAGAAAAATTATATTGCTATAGATGGTAAATATTTTTTTAATATAGCATATTTATGTGATTTACCCTAACTTATATTTGTATAATGTATAATTTATGTTTGTATAAAACGAAAGAGAGAGCGATTTTTGATATACAAATATTTTTGTCAATGATTTATACAAACGAGAGGCTAATAACAATTTATACAAATGGCCTGCCAGCGAAATTATACAAATCTGAAGAGGAGCCAACGAATTATACAATTGCTTCTTTTTGTATATATGTATAGCGAAATAGACATAGGTTTCAATTGTATATGTATAGCGAATTATACATATATATGTTTGCTATGGAGCACAATTATGCAAACTTTGTTATAGCATACAAATATGATTTTTTTGTTGGCTATATGTGAAAGTTGCTCTATATTATATTAATTTTTTTTTATATAATTAATTTTTAATATTTGAAATAACTTCTCTTAACAATAATCCTGATGGAATCACTAATTAAGTATTCACTCATTTCATTTTGATGTAATACATAAATATGGATTTGTAATTTAATCTTAACTGATATTTATGTTCTCTAATTTTGGATTTACACACAAATAAATACTTTAATGTATATAAAATTAAACGAATAAACACATACATCCTAAAATAATACAAATAATTTGTCACGTGGTTAAGTGATATTGTGATACCTAATAATAGGCCATGTGGTAACAATTCAATTAAAAAGAAATGGTAAAAACTTATTCATATTAATACTTAGCCATGGTTATGTGAGTATATATTTTCACTTTGATTTATAATCGTTTAGTTAGGTATAAACATACGATATTATCAGATATTTTTTGAAAATTAAGCTAATCAATTACGTACGTGCAAGTCTTTCTGGTCTAAAATCTCTAGCCTTTTTAAAATTATCACATTGGAGGTAGAGAAAATGAAAATAAGAAAGGAAATTACCAGAGAGATTATCAAATTTTCGCTAATAAGATAAAAGTTCAAATAATCGATGAATCAAATTTTTTCTAATTTTCCAAATGCTTAATTACTTTCGGTTTGCCCACTAGCATCGAGGGTGATGGGGACCAAAAAACAACTACATTTTTTTTTGTGATGGAAAAATGTCTTCTTCATAGTCCAATCAGTTTAATTATCCTATTCAAAACATTAATTAGTATTAATTGGTGTAATAAGTATTAATTAATTAGTACCGTTTTTCTTGGTGAGCAGGCATAAGGGCCAGCTAGTGTGCTGGTTCATCAGTTATATGCATCACATGGTTACACAAATTTCATAAATTATGACATTTGACATTACAACTATAGTGTATACTTATTAGACATGTGAGTCGTTGTTTTTAATCGCTATCGCGTATATGTTGAATAGTCATTTTATACGTTTATTTATGGATTTTTCAAGAAATTGTCGTGAGTAGGTGGGGTGGAGAAGATTATAACTATTTTCATTTTGAATCTAGTTTATTCGTTCCCTGAAAAATTGACTCTTTTTATGATTACATCAACAATAATTCAGAAGTGGATCTATTCCGTTTTACTTCCCCCGTTCCTTTTTGTATGTCGTCCTTATTAAAAATAGATGTTCCTTAATATTTGTCATTTCACAAAATCAATACATAAATAACATCATTCTTCCTATTTTACCCTTGAGAGTTATTAGTGTTAAAAGTATGAATTTGACCAAAATAGGAAAGCTAAATGATTAATTCATGTTCATTGACCAATTTAATTAATCAAAATAAATTAATTTATGTTCATTTACTGAAAATGCGACTTCAAGAAAATACTAAATAAGAGTACAATTATAAACTTTACATAATTTCTAAAGGGACATAAAATCTAAAATGATGACATATAAATAGAAACGGAGGTAGTATATTATTTTATTGATTATTTTAGTGAACACTTTTTAGGTATGTTTAATTTTCAGGACTTATTGAATTGTATGTTTCTTTTGTTGTTCATTCAAAGGTTTAGAGAACTAATTAACTTCTTGACAAGTTTCTAATAAGAAATTAAAAAATAAACTAGTTAAAGTGCCCAATTTTCCTTAGATATTTGTTAAGTGTGTACTTTTTGTAATTGTAGATATTTATAAAAGGATAAAAAGTGCCCAATTTTCAACAACCAAAACTTTATTTTCCATGAAAAAACCAAAGGGGAGAAGAGAAGACAATTTTTTTTTAAAAGTAAGTCATTAGTCTTTTGAGTTTTAAACATTTTTCATGTATATACAACTCACCAAGAAACATAAGCTGTAAAGCAACAATATAATAATGCAACTTTTTTCTTCTTTCATACTGAACCTTCTATATTAATTAATCATGTCAAATATTTGTTCCTTAATCATTTTTTTTTAAAAATATTTCTTTTGTTAGATTTTTCTATTATTATTTTATGTGTGGCTTAACTAATGTAAAACCTAATTAGTAACTAGTGAATAATAAATCTTATTCGTTAAATTGGTTATTTGATGGACATATCAGATTAAGTCATAATATCTAAAAATTAGTCCTTTTTTTTAACTTATTAAGATTATCATGAGGCCGATTGTCATATATTCTCTACACATTCTCTATCATTCACTATTTTTGACCAACACTTTCACTTTGTGATAATATCTTTTGCTTCGTACATGATTTTTATTGTATTTCTCTAGATAAAATTATTGTGTTTAAGATCATGTTAGGCATAAAGTTAACATTTGGCCATAGATATTGGATCAAATTTTAAAATTTATTTTCAAATATCTATTTAACTATTAAATTTGATCAAATTTTATATTTTCAAGTTCTCAAAAACTTGTCTGACTAGTTTTTAATACATATTTCACTTTTACTCATAAAACTTTAAAACTTTTTCCAAATAAAATAAATTTCAAAAGTCACAACTTCAAAAGTCAAATTTTCAACTTTCCAATCTTTCAAACAATTAAATAAAAATCACAACTCTAGTGTTCTTTTTTTTTTCTTTTTTCTTTTGATATTTCATGTCTCATGTTTTTCTTTCCCTCTCCTTATTGCATTTATATTCATGGGGTCCAAAATTTGGAATATATGCAGGTGTGTTATATTTCTTGCTTGGACTTGACAGTTGTATGGTTACTCATTAATTAGTGTTGAATTATAAGTGCATTTAAATGGACAAGTCAATTAATGGTCTAACATTGTCCCTTTTAATTATTTCCTTTTTATCTTTTCTTTGTTTTGTGGGGTACTAGGTGTTTAATTACTTGATCAATTCTTTTCAAACTAGAAGTCACCTATTCTATTATGTGATCCCTAATTCCCTATCAATTCAACTACCAAAATAAAGTTTATTACTCCGTCAGTTTCTATTTATATATCGTTCTTATAAAAAATAGATGTTCATTAATAGTAATTTGTCATTTCACAAAATCAATGCATAAATGACATTATTCTTCCTATTTTTCCTCTTGAGAGTTATTAGCTTTGAAAGTATAAATTTGACCAACACTGAAAAACTAAATAATTTATTTATGTTCATTGGTCAAATTAACTAACCAAAATAAATTAATTCATGTCCATTTATTGAAAACTTGACTTTCAGAGAATATTAAATAAGGGTACAATGATAAACTTATCTATTTTTAAAAAAAAAACGTAAAACCTAAAACCTAAAATAGTGACATATAAATAGAAACGGAGGGTGTATATACCTAAAGGTTGCATTAAAAAAAGAAGGTAAAACTCACATGTTCTATAATTGATTTGTACAAGAAAATATTTAATTTTATACAACTATATCAATACAAGTACTATAGATCATAAATGTTAAATTATGTCTTGGATTAGTTATTAGTGCCACATAAAAACGCAAAAAAAAAAAGAGTACTGAAGAATTTAGAAGGTAAAATTTACTAGCAATCGATCAATATGTTCATTATACCAAACTAGGTATACTTAATTATTATGGTTAAGTAATAAATTAATTTTTTTTTTTACTTAATTATGTTTTAGTCATAACATAATGTGTGAAGACACATGATGCGTATTTATCGAGTTGGTGCAAACATCTGGTGCGGAGAAAAAAAATGGTTTTTGTTCGAAATTTTAGAAGTCTAAAATGATTACTAGAACTTTAGTACAATAATTTTTCAACAAGCTGGAATAGCTCAGTTGGTTAGAGCGTGTGGCTGTTAACCACAAGGTCGGAGGTTCAACCCCTCCTTCTAGCGATATTATTTTTTTAAATATTAATTTTAATATCAATCTTATGAACTGATTTACACAAATATTTCTTTTTAGACTAATATTTAAAATTTTATTTTCATGTTTAATTTTTAATTAAATAGTACACTTAAAAACAAAATATATTTATCACTGACAACTTTTTGTGGCGACTCTCATTGAGTTGTCCTAAAACATAAGGTATAATAAGGTTTTCCTTTTAGGGTGTGTTTAGTTCAAAGGAAGATGTCTTCAATATTTTGTAGGAAAACAAGTGGGTTTCTTACTTATTATTTTCTTGTGTTTGATAGGTAAGTAAAAAGTATTTTCCGAAAAACATTTATATATAATTTAAACAAATACTACAGGAGGGGTGGTGGGGTTGGAGACTAGAAGTGCGGGGATAGCTTGGGTGGTAGGTGAGGAAAACACAATCAATATGGAATGACACTATATCTGCATCGACAGTACTTTGAGTGGTTCAAATTTTGACTCTAATTATAGTATCCACAATATATCGTTGCAAAATTTGTTTGCGTGAATTTAGGTAAAGGCAATTGTTTAATTTGTGAATTACCAAATGTGAATTACAATCATTGGACGATCGCAAATTCGTGCAAAAGATATACTATGAACACTGCTATCAGTGTCAAAATTTGAAGCTCTCATCTTGTCAATGTAGATATAGTGTCAATCCCAGTGCCGTCTTTACACGTTTGGGGCTAAAGCAATTTTTTTTAAAGAGATCTTATTTTTTTTAATTAATATATATAAATTGAATAATTATAACATACTTAGTGTAAGCCGATAAATGAGGTTTGTAGAAGTAGGATATATGCCTACTTATGAAGTAAGAATGTAAACAATGTAAATTTTTAATGAAAAGTATATAATATGAAGTTAGAACAATAAAATCTGACTCTAATTTTTGAAAAGTTTATATAATGATATAAACTTTTCAAATTTTAGAGTCAAGTTTTATTATTCTAACTTTATATTATATTTTTCATTGAAAATTTATATTCTTACTTCATAAAGTCCACGTACATCCTACCCTCTTCATACCCATTTATAAAATTACACTGAGTATGTTATAGTTATTCAATTTATATATGTCAATAAAAAAAAGAGACCTCTCTATGAAGTTTGGCTTTAGATCCAAACTGGTTGATTTGCTTGATGTTTTCATTATTACTCCAAATTTACATTCCTTCAAGCTAGGAATGAAAGTAGGGCGGATGGATGCGGTGCAGGGTGGGTTTTAAGCTATGCGGGGCAGGCAGGCGGGTTTAAGCTGGGTGCGGGGAGGATGTGTGGGGGCTAATTTTTTTCTCTAAACTAATGCGGGGCGGGGCGGGGCAGGTTGATAGATGAACAAGTCTTTAATTAACTAAATCAGTAATTTACCTGCTTTGTTTTCTCTAAATGTTTAAATATGGGATGTGAGTGTTTATTGATAGTAACAGTAGTTTAAATAGGTTAATTAAATGGTCAATGTTTAATTTTGTCAATCTTAATGTCTACATTTGTGCAAAAGCATGTATGAGCATGTGTGCTTAAATGTTTTTAACAATTATGATGAACACATTGACGAAGTTCTTTTGTCTATATGTGTGTAAGTACAAATTAATATATGGTAAATTTATAAATATTTAATAGTAAAATAAATCAAAAAGACAAAAAAAATACTTATGTGGGGATGGGGCGGAGCGAATTTATGGGGGACAAGGTGGAGCAGGTTGAGATTATAGAAAAAACGCATTATGAGACGAAGCGGGTTAAAAGTTTTGCGGATTCGACTCAACTCGCCTCACCCTCTCCGTTCCGCCTCAATGTCGTCCCTACTTCCAGCTCATAACTCCCTCCATTACCGAGCTCGTATGCAGTGGTAGGTTGCTTGAGTTTGTGTGTTACCAAATGATATCACTTCCTTGTATCCAGAAAGCGGCGACAAATTATGTTCTTTGTTTTCACTTTCTCTTGAACTTCTCGGTTCCATCACTAATCTCTTTGATGATTGATGTGTTGTGGTCTTATGATACTTTTGATGCTTAAAACTTAGGATTTGGGTAAGTTCTTTAGCTTCTTTTTACCGGATTTGATGTGTTTTATAGTTGATTTTTTAGTAAAATAGGATTCCGTAGCTAAGTGTAGAAAAGTAGAACTGTTCAATCACCTTTTTGGAGCTAGAAATTTTATTAAGGGTGTCCAAGAATAATGGTGTGTGACTGTCAAAATAAAACAAAAAAACATTGTGCTATTTGGAGTCTGAACCTAGAACTTCTTAGTTTGGATGGAGACAAATTTACCACTATGCCAAAGCCATGACTTTTGTTAAAGGTGTCCAACTTTAATTATATATCCTTTAAATGCAAAATTTGACATATATATACAACATAATTTTTTGATGAAGGGTGTCAAGTTGGACATCCTGGGGTGGCTATAGCTACGCCCTTGTCGTAGATGATTTCGTAGATGAAGTTTCAGAGACTATGCTGAAAAGCCTGAGTTCTACGATCAGCAACCACGAGTCGTAAATAATTTCACGAGTCGTAGATGAGATTCAGAGATATGCCAAAAGCCCGATGTTTACGAGTGGTAACCGCGATCTGTAAATATATTTCCTAGATTTTCTTTTACATTTTACGCTTGTTTTCTGGCATGAGACTTAAAGAAAAACAAGTCCTTAATTCGTTTGCGTTATTGAATCTGGAGAGAATTCATACTTTGATTCTTGATTTTTGACTTTGAGTTATAATTCAAGATTTTGAGTTTTTACTATTCATCTTGTAAGTGTGATTATGTATTATTGATTAATCATTGATCGTATTTGTAATGGCCTAGGCCCTCATGACTTTACAATGCGTCACTAGTTGGTAAATTCTGCTTACTTATATACCCAACATCTCTTCTGTGTTTTGTCGATGTGAGACTTCTTATCTTAAGTTGAGCCGTCATATACACCCCTGTCTATGGACTCAACATTCTCTCTTCCACTAATTAGTCAGTCAGACCAAAGGTTAGCTTGGGGATCAACAATGGTTCTCAGTGCCGACCACGTCCAGGGTGTAGGCTCATGGAGTGACAATATCGTACAATTATGAGTAACTAAACCCACAACTAGGGTTGGGGGAACTATAAAGACTTAACTAAGTAGACCTAATATTTAGTAATTCTTGAACAGAGTACATGTGTGTATTGTTTTTCCCTTCGTATTATTTTTTTAATGGTTGCAAACGTTAGAACTCACCTTATTCTTACTTGCTGAACCAAAAGGGTAACAATGGAAAAATGGACTATACAACAGAGATTTAAGACTATCAACCCTTATCTAATAGCTTGACCTTGCTTGAAAATATTTAATTTGGAATCAAAGATAAGAGTTAGTAAAGCAAACACTCGTAGATGAATCAAGTTGCGTGGTGATATTGATCTATTTAGGGTGTCAACTACTCATGTAAAATTAGCTTACCTTTGGCATGCTACACACCAAAAGAAGTTACTAATATGCGATCTTACTTAGTTATGGCTTCATAACAAATACACAATCCTAATTTCATCTCTCATTGATTTATAAATACACTTACTTGATATTCTGCTACTTTCTACTTACGAAGAACATAACGATTGCTTGTTACACCACCCCTGGAAGTAATACAATTAAGAGCGTATATAACCAAATAACTATACTAAAAATAGAAGAAAAATATTATCTAGCGCTATGGATCAATAAACAGAGAGTCGAGAGAAATGAGTATAAGGTATCACTCAAGTCTTTAAATTAAAATAGGTAACATTGACTTAGTCAAATAGGATTAATAAAAAGTAGACTTGATTAGAATAATTAAAAAAATTGGGGTATACATTAATATTTCAAAATGTTTGAAAAGTTTTCCCTCTCTTCTTAAATTTCAAAATTTAGAATCTCTTTCCCTCTTCTTCCTTCTTTCTTTCTCTTTCCAGATTTCTTCTTCCCTCTTCTTCTTCTTCATTTCTTTTTCTGTTCTTCCATTTACTTCTTCTTCTTCTTTGTTGTTGCTATCATTGTTGTTGTCGTTCATTATTTTTATCACGTTTTCTTTTTCTCTTTTTGGTCCTATTTCACAAACTAATTTGCTTTAATTTTAAAATTTTTGAAGTTAAAGTCATTGATTTTTTTTTTTTAGAAAATCAAGCAACATCTGAAGTTGTTACAACAACTGGTAAGTTGTCGTAGCAACTGCTGAAGTTATTGTATCAACTATTGGAGTTTGTTCAGCAACTGCTGAAGTTGCTGCAACAACTACAATAATTGTTGTAGCTAGTGAGGTAAAAGAGAGGGTGGTAGAGTGGCAAATGAGATGTTAGTAATAACAACGAAGGTGGAGGTGATGGTTGTTGTGGAGGCAGAGGTAGAGAAGAAGGAGGTGACAACAATAGTGGTAAAAGAGGAAGAAGAAGAGAAAGTGATGGCAATGGAGGAAGAACTGATGGGTGTGGTAGAAGAGGAAGTGGTGATGATGGAGTAGTGACATCGACGGTTATGATGATAGAAGGGGAAGGGATGGCAGCGGCAGAAGGGTGGAGAGAAGGGAGGGTGTGGAATGGGGAAAATAGGGCTTTTATGTAAATAATAAACTTGAGGGTTTTAAAATTATTGTTATTAGCACTAATCATAAAATTGTCACCTCTACTCAATATTAAAACTTGTCACTTTTTCTTCATTTTGAAACTCTTTTGTCACCCTTAATTCAAATTCCCCATTAGACAAGAAAGATAATATCTGAAAACTAGATCCGAAAGTAATTCTAAATTTGTATAGTAATGGAAACAAATATAAAAATAAAAAATTAAAGGCAACCTCAAGCAAATCTAGAAAAAAAACTTTGGAAAGATAGAACCTGAAACTTGAAGAGGAGATCGAACGTACTTTACCGGAGTAGTGATAGAGGTCAGTGAGTGCGTAAGAATCTGAATCTGGCACAAGAAGTGGGTCGCCAAAGAGGCGTCAAAAGTTGTCAGAGAGATGTAGAAAGTCAACGGTGTGAGAAGTGGTGGTGGGCGGCATGAGAGTCACACTAGATCTGGTTTCGATAGCTGCCGATCTAGAAAATCCTTCATCGGAGAAGTTCACTTTAGGGGATGTGAGTTTTGAAGGATTACCGAAAAAGAAGATCGGTGTAGCAGAGATGAAAAAATATCACCGGCGAAGCAGATCAATGCGTTTGCAAAGTCGCCAGAGAAGAGATTGGCGCCGTAGAGACCATGTTGAAAAATCAATGGAGATGGCGATACTGCTCCCTACGAGCATGGCCGCCGACTTAACAAGATTGGAGGCTTAAAGCAAAATTTTATAGAGGATCCCTAATATTTATATTTATTTTTTTAAAACGAAAGACCGTCATATATACTTTTATTTAAAATCTATCTTTTAGGTTTTTTAGATGCGAAGTAATTATACTATTTTATAGTCAGTTTACAATAAAATCTCACTAAATTAATACTTGGTAAGTTAATCTATCTAAGATAATATTTTTCTTCGATCCCGACTTGGGCAAATTGAAAATATATGGTCACTTATTTTGATAAGATAATATATTTTCAGAAGACCCCTATATAAATATATGATCCCATTAATATTATAAATTAATAATTCTTTAAATGTGCAAATATATCTAAGACAATTTAGTGAAATGTGACTCTCTACTGTGTTTTATTTTTTGTTAAACTTTATATCTAGTTGAAGCCCATCTCTAACTTTTTTTATTGCATCCAAAAGTTTTGGTGTTATCTTTTCGAACTATACCATAAAAAATTGTAGAGTTCTAGATACGATAAGTGTTTCCTTACACACAACTGGTTCTAAAGGTATTGTATCATTTACAACTTCATCATCAACATTGTTTTTTTATATCCACAATTTCTTCTAAGCTCTGGATCTCTGAATATGTATTATTTTCACATGGATAATTCAATAGGTTATTGACATCCATTTTATTGTGGTAACCGAGATCATTAATTATGACCTCAAGTTTTTGAATGACGTTTTCACATGTGCATTCATTCAAATTCTCTAAGATTTCATCATCCAAACAAATTTTGTAGTGTCGACAACAATTTGTTGTTGTCTCTTGCTGAACACTTATTCGTCCAAGTTGGGATTGCAAAATTGATAGTATCCAAAACATTAATCTTTCATGAATCGGTTTCATGTCCCACTTCATAGCCTTCTAATATCCAGTGGCGGAACCAAAATCTTTAATAAGGGGGTTCGAAATCTGAAGATATAAACATACGAAGTAGCCGAAGGGGGTTCGACGTCTATAATATATACCTAAAAAATATTTTAACCATGTATAAATGATATAATTTTCCGCCGAAGGGGGTTCGGATGAACCCCCTAGCAATAAGGTGGCTCCGCCACTGCTAATATCCTAGGGTAAAATCAGTTGCAATAATATATCTTGAAAGCTCTTATTAACCCATCATCACAACGTTGAATCTCAAAACACTCTATAAATTAACAATTATTAATTTATCGATTAAATAATACTTGTACAAAAAATAATATTTCATGGTCTCAACTATATTAATTTAGTGAGGTTTTACTGCATTTTAATAATTTCTTTCAATTGATAATATAACTAATCCATTCAATCTCTCTTGAAACATTGTTGATCTTAAATAAGATTTTATTGATTTTAGTTGCAATTTTTTTTCATCTGAGCCAACGGTTACATGAATTATTAATATTATTTTGTAAGCAATATATGTATTTGGAAAAGAGTCAACTCTTTTTAATTGGAAAAATCTATCAAGAGCTCCTTTTTGGAATTTATTTAATCCTTCAAGTATTTCTCTTTATCTCTCTTTTTGTAAGACTGAATCATATTTTTTAGTTGAGATATTTAAATTGAATAAATTTTAATAATAACTAAACAAGAATATATAAACTTATGAACTAAGGATATCACCAATAATTTTTTTTTCAAGAAAACTATAAAATAAAGTTAGAATAATATAACTTGCTTCAAGAATTTCATAAGTTGATATAACAATATCGAAATTGTATTGCGTTCTTTCAATATAATGATTGCTTGTTGGCTTGTTGCACTTTTTGAAGTTTTGAAGAAGACACCAACATGCAAATTTTGTTCTTTTAAAACTTGTAAGTAACATTAGCTCTATAAGTTTTGTAGGAGAAAGTTCAATGTTGAGAATAAAAATAATAAAATAGCAAAAAAAGATCAATATAAGATAAATAATAATATAGACTCAAATTATTAGGAGATAAATACAACAACAACAACAACAACATACCAAGTCGAATCCCATAAGTGGAGTATGAAGATGTTATAATGTACGCATACCTTACCGCTATCTTGTGGAGGTAGATAGACTATTTTCAAAAGACTCCAAATACCAAAAAGAAAGTATAGCGAGTTACAAAAAAATACATAAATGTAAGGAAGTACAATTTCCACCCTAAAGAAACTATTGCCAAAGATTGTTACATTCCCCTAGAAAAGTGGAAATAAATGTTCAGGAGTGAGTTTCTATTACTATGATTAGTATTGAAAAAATAATTCTGATATCTCAAAAAGGAAGTACTCAAACTCTTGTCAAGATTCAGTCTATTCAAATCTTGTTAATGATCTTTGGTACATTTATTATAGTTGAATACCTAACCTAGATTAACCATTATTCTAATACTGATTATTTCCGGCCACAACATTTCATCTGTATAAGTTATTGAAGAGAGATATTTAAAATTCAAATTAGTCATCAAATTAAAGAAGGGACGAAAAATTATGTGTGACACTGATCATATATACCCTGAACTTTGCGAGAGGTCAAATATACCCATATAAACCAATAATCGTTGTTCAGTGTTTACCTACCATTATTAATAATTCATAGTTCATATTATCAGTCAATTAGCCTATATAAATGAAATGATAACAACTATTAATTATAATAATTAGGCAAAATTGTTGTTTACCTACCATTAAATAAATTATTTATGCAATTAGTCAGAGCTGATCGATACATACACTTTGATTATGCCATTCAAAACTCTTAATTAATTTTTGATCTCCTTGTACTAGACAACACCTTGTGGCAGATTGAATTCATAATCATTGAGGTGAGTTTGTTGATCCATAATTATATTTTTCATACTTTAGAAGTTTTTTCAGAAAATTTCAAGAGATTATTATTCATCTACTGAAAAGTGAAACCTAATATATCTTGCTAGATTATGTGAATTTGTTGCTTACATCAAATAATGCAAATTTACTCTAGTTAAGTGATTTAATGAGGTGAGAGTGCGTGTTAATTATCGAATTTGGGGGTTTTAATAAGGAGAGAGAAAGGGGGCGCTGGTAACTTTGCCCACCAAGGCTTAGATTAATTGGGAGGAAAGTGAACCTGAGACTTCGTGGTTCTCCACCTAATTTCATTGACTATTAGGTTACACTCTTGGGTGTAACGTTATATCTGAAAATTCTTGAGCATTTGAAAGGAATGTTCTTGTGCCAACAATAACTAGTTGGTTAAGAAGTCACTATGCTTGACCAACAACATAATTGATTGTGCTAGCTTTGTAAATTGGATGATAGTGTCTATTTGTTCAACTTTATACAAATTTAAGTGTATTTATGTACACTGAAAGTTGGAGGACATAGATGACAACTGAAACCAAGTTAAATGACATGTTTATATATTATGCCCTTGTTTCTAATTGAAACCTATTTAGGTCGCGCGTATCCCCAATTATATGATTTTCTTTTCACATTAGGACATACCAAAATGTACCAAGACAAAAATGTCTAAGCTATATTTGTCCTTCTTTATACTTTTTTCGATATATTTTCCCTTGTTGTGTGAACTTGCAGGCATAGATGGCTGAAAATGTCATTGAAGTTGTGTTAGATCACCTAAAAGAGATCAAATGTGGAGGCGATATGAATAGGGTCAAGATTGATCAAATTGAGACACTTGAAATTGAGCTAAGATTTTTCAGAACTTTTATCAACTACTCTGATACTTTGGTGCCTAATGGTTTTTTCATGGTCAAAATGAAAAAGAAGGCCCAATTGATTGAGGTGATGTTTTACTCTGTTCATGGCGAAACCGAAACTACTACTTACCTTAATGTGGAAAGGCTAGTATCACAGTTGCGGGAATTTGTTGAAGGTAATACTAGTTCAAGGTTGAATTATGAGCTGGATGATTTCCATCTGTTAGATTATATGGATTATCTCAACAAGAATCTAAACGATGCATTGAGGTATCTAGTCAAGTTTGGCCATGTTTTGATAAAAGAAATCAAAATGCTTCAGAAGAAAATGAGATATCTTAGATACTTATATGGCACAGAGTTAAATAGTTATGTTGACCATGAGAAGTTGATAGGTCTGCGGACCCGAATTCAGTTTATGGCTGAAAATGTGGGACACTTCTGTCTTTCTCTTTGGGTTAATAAAGATGATGTCGATTTAAAAGAGGATGAAGATGATGCCGATTTAAAAGAGCTTGAAGATGATACTGATAAAGATTTAGAAGAGGATGGAGATGATACATTTTGTTTCGAGATTGAGCCTCCTTATCTACTATTCTTGGTTGTGCTAGTGGAGCTGGAAATGAAGAAGATTTTTCTCAGTGAGCTAAAGGCTTCAAAGTTTACTCGATCAAGAACTTTCAAGGACAAGAAATTACTAAAAATATTTTCACGTCATCTCCGTAGTCTTCTGGTGTATCTTAGAAATAAAAACCTAAGAACTTCACAACTAATGTATCTGCTCAAAACATTGATGCGGTGATAGAGTTTTTGTTGGTTTTTCTCGGTGGAGTGCCAAATGATGTTATTAATGAGAAGAGGTTGAATGAAGTCTTAGAAATGATTGGAGTTCTTGTGGGCGACATACTATGTGTAGTTCAAATGCTTCCTGTAGGATCTATAATCGAAGAAGACGCCAGAAAGATTGATCTTGGGACGATACAGATATTGGAGAAAACTGAAGATCTAAAGGCACGAGTGGAAACATACTATAAATCCTTAAAATTCATTCCATCTCATGAGTTTCCCACTGTTGGTGGATTGAGCTTTGTTGATTCTCTGCTTAGAAAATTGAATGAGATGTTGAAATCTGAAACAGGTTTTGGTTTCATGATGAAGCCTCATGTTGGCATTTTAGTGAAAGAGCTCTCATCTCTATCACATGTTTTTAAAGAGGCTGCAAAGGTGCAGAACGAACATGAAATTCTTAAAGATTTTCAGAAGTGTACTGTCAGTTTGGCATATGAAGCTGAAGTTGCTATTGACTTGATTCTTGTTCAATGTAAGGTTCTTGAACATTCCTTTTGTTCACTTCCAGGAATCATAAAAGAGATCAAGCATATCTATACGGAGGTGACCAAGATGTGGTCGGAGAACCTCTCTGTGAGGCCCAACTCTGTGGTTGAGCTATCTAAACATCTGCCAATTGAATATAGCAATCTTATGAATGACGAGGAGATTGTGGGTTTTGAGAAAGCGGAAGAAAAAATAAGTCATCATCTCACTCGAGGGATAAATGAACTAGATGTCATCCCTATTGTTGGGATGGGGGGACAAGGCAAAACAACTTGTGCTCGAAAGTTGTATAATAATGTCAGCATTGTTCACCATTTTGATGTTCGAGCATGGTGCATCATTTCCCAAACATATAATCGAAGAGAGCTATTACAAGCGATTTTCAGTCAAGTTACAGGTTCTAAGGACAATGGAAATAAGGATGACGTCCTTGCCGACCTGTTGAGGAGAAGGTTAATGAGTACGAGATATCTTATTGTCTTGGATGATATGTGGGATTGTACGGTGTGGGATGACTTAAGGCTTTGCTTTCCAGATGTTGGAAATAGAAGCAGAATAGTAATAACAACTCGACTTGAGAAAGTCGGTGCCCATGTCGTGCAC
The DNA here is from genome assembly GCF_000226075.1 of Solanum tuberosum. Classification (NCBI taxonomy): domain Eukaryota; kingdom Viridiplantae; phylum Streptophyta; class Magnoliopsida; order Solanales; family Solanaceae; genus Solanum; species Solanum tuberosum. The sequence goes on along the minus strand of NW_006239135.1, from coordinate 24,902 downwards.
CATATTGATCCTTATTTCCTTCCATTCCTCACACCAGAAGAGAGTTGCAAATTGTTGCAGAAACGAGTATTTCAGCAGGAAGGTTGCCCACCCGAACTACAAAATGTGAGTCTAGCACTTGCAAAAAGGTGCAAAGGATTGCCTCTTGTGGTTATCTTGGCTGCTGGAATAATTAAAAGGGATAAAATGAATGAATCTTGGTGGCGTGAAGTTAAAAAAGCTCTATTTTCCTATCTTGATTGTGAGACTAAAGACTATAGTCGGGCAAGTATGCTTTTAAGTTATGATAACTTACCCGATTATTTAAAGCCTTGCCTTCTCTACATGGGGATGTTTCCGGAGGATGTGATTATTCGAGTGCCTAAATTGATAAGTTTATGGATCGCAGAAGGATTCGTGCAAAACAGTGAATCTGGGAGATTAATGGAAGAGACAGCTGAAGGTTACTTGATGGATCTCATCCACAGTAATGTGGTAATGGTTTCAAAGAGAGGATATAATAGTAAAGTCAAATACTGTTACGTCCATGATGTAGTGTTTCACTTTTGCTTGGAGAAGAGTAGAGAAGAAAAGTTTATGCTGGTAGTGAAGGCAAACCATTACCAGTTTCGACCTTCTGATTGGAACGGAAGTAGTGTGAGTTGCAGTTTCAATAATGAGCATTCCAAGTTTGCATCTCTGAGATCCAAAACACAGACGAAGACTTTCTACCAACACTTGAGGTCACTGATAACGACGAATGGTGTAGGTTATGGTTGGAATCCCTTCCATGATGTTTATCAACTGAGGCTTGTTAAGGTCTTGGATTTAAGTTCTCAATGTGTGGCTCTTTTGCGGTCAGCTCAATTGCAACCACTAATTCACCTGAAGTACCTCGCAGTTTACACACTTGGCTTTAATTTTCATCCAGAATTTCATCTGCCCCATCTGGAAACTTTATTTGTGAATTGTAGTTTCCGCTCTACATTGTTGCCAACCACTTTTTGGAAAATGGAAAAATTAAGGCATGTTGAGATTTTTACTGCTGAATTTGATTTGATAAACAACAAGCAGGGGATCTTTGAAGAATCCTCTAAATTGGAAAATTTGAGGATATTAAGGGATGTTGTATTTCCAATTGATCAAGTTGATAGCCTGGATGTGTTGTCACGGAGGTGTCCTAATCTTCAAGAACTTCACATCTCTGTTCACAGCGATGATGATTCTGCAGAGATTTGTCTCAAATTGGAGAGCTTTAAGCAGCTTCGCATACTTCGCCTGTACATTAAGTCGTCCCAAGCTGTATCCAAGTTACAGTTGCCTTCAAATTTAAAGAAGTTGTTACTATACAACATTCATATAGAAAGCACGATTCCTGTCATTGCGGGACTACCAAATCTGGAGTATCTCCGATTAGCAGCTGGAGATCTTATTCAATCCAAAGAATGGTGCCTTGGAGATATCACATTGCATAAACTTAAGATCTTGAAACTGGTGTCATTAGCTATCTCAAGGTGGGATGCCTCGGAGGAATCCTTTCCCCAGCTCGAAACACTTGTGATAAAATGGTGTGATGAGCTCGAGGAGATCCCCATTAGCTTTGCTTATATTCCAACACTGAAACTGGTTAAGTTGATTCAGTGCAAGAATAAATTTCTGGAGGCTTCAGCTGAGAGAATCAAGGAAGAAGTCGAAGCGATTGAAGGATGCGACCGTCTTAACCTCATCATTATGGAAGTAAGTAGAAACAAACTCCTATGTGCTGTTTTTGAGTATTTACGTGCATCTAATTTGATAACACTATGTTCAATACAGGATAGCTGGTGAAAATCTGTGATTCAAGTAAGTGCTTGTCATTTTACCATGGTGGTCTTTCAGATTAGATGCTTGATTTCTATTAGTTACTCCATGTCGATCTCAAACTGATGAGGATGTGTTTGAATTTGACAATAGAATTAAAAGCACGGGCAGGGTGGATGGAGTTCTTTCTTAGCAAATTGTTGTAGCCATGCTCGCGCTGAAGTCTGTTCTGCAGCTAGCCGAAACGCCCATCCTCTTATATTTTAACACTGCTACTGATTGCTAAGTTTTTTTCGATTGATCATAGACTCTTTTCTGTCATGTTTCTCCTTTTTCTGTATATATCAATGCTCAATAAGAAATCACGAAAAAATGTCAAGCACTGTCTGGCAAGTGATCCGTTGCAAAGGTATGACATTTGTTTCATTCCATTTTTTATACAAAATGAAAACTTTCTTGTTTCCTCCTCATTTTCTGTAGAGAATTCTGGCAGTAATTATGAACTCATTTTCTCTTCTACAGATATAGGAAATGAAAATTTCCTAAATTCAGAAAATATCACAAGCTGGATTGACTTTTTTTTTTATAAATAAACGTCTTCGGATAATGTAGGAGAGAAATTCAGTCTTTCCTCGTATCCTTTGGTATGTTGTTTCAACTGATTGATTTGACATTCATGACTGATCTTCAGCATTCTTGATCCACAATCTTGTTTAGTTTTTTTCCCTGATGGATCAATTTGCAACCAAAAAGAAAAGAAAAAGGCAGCCACGAGTCATAATTGATCGCCTTTTCTTTGATTCTTGATCAGGTAATTGTTGTGATGACTGATGGCAGAGGAGTTGACAGGAGTGTGGAATGTACTTCAACATTTGAATGTGTCCATGATGTATGCTTTCTGTTGCAATTGAGTGGTGTCATCAAGAATGGTGGTGTTTTAGTGATGAATAGTAAGCTGAAGAAACCAAAGGTTACTGTTGTTGAGGCTTCTACAATGGTTGACAACTCTGATCTAGATAATTTTCTAGTTGATATATCAGTGAGTTGTGAATATGAAAAATCTGATCTGTTATCTCATCGGAGAATTTTATGTTGGATTCTAAATGTGTATTGTGGAATACTTCTGTGAAGCTAATTTCAAATCGTTGATGCCGAGTTTAACAGTAATGTTAGTGAATTTTATGTGTTTGTGAGTATTCTAAAAAAATGTCAATTATATGCAGATTGTTAAGCCTCTTGCCAATTTATCTATTTGTGTTGGCGTGGGACGGGGGGGCTCTCTATTCACAACCGGTGTTGTGGAGATATTATTTTGAGTTGAGTTGTAATTAATAAGTAGCAATTTGAACTTTTTGTCATCATTTCACCATTGAGATTGTTGAGTTCTGGCTGTTGAATCAAACCATTCAATCATGTGAAGAGATCATTTGGTGGGACTAAAGAAGGTATTGTAGGTTTTTGAGATAAGTATATTTCTTAAAGTGGTTTGTTGAATTTAGTACATCAAAATGGTCGAGTTCTACATCTTGGTTCCAGCCATTTAATCCTGCGAAGAAATCATATGGTTGAACTAAAGAAGGCACTACAAGTAGTTGAGGTAAGTATTCTTCTTGAAGTGGTCGTTGAAGTTCATAGGAAACTCATTTGAATTTAGTACATTGAAATTGTCGAGTTCTGTGTATTGGTTCTACCCATTCAACCCTGAGAAGAAATCATTTGGTGGAACCAAAGAAGGTACTGCAGGTGGTTGAGGTAAGTATATGCTTCTTGAAGTGGTTTGTTGAAGTTCATAAGGGACTCGTTCAAATTTAGTACATTGAAATTGTCGAGTTCTGGTTGTTGGTTCCAACTGTTCAATCTTGTGAAGAGATCATTCGATTCAACTAAAGAAGGTACTACAGGTGGTCACTACAATAAATAATAAATTTTGCGATAATTATTTAGCGGTAATAATCAATACTTTATATAAATATCACTAGAGGCTTTGGCACTCTGAATACAATAATATTAACTCAATTGTCACTAAATATTTCTATGACATAAATATTTTTGCTAAAAGAAAAGTCTATTGCCACTAAATGCCTATTTTTCTATAGTGGGTTGAGGTAAGTATACTTCTTGACGTGGTTTGTTGAAGTTCATTGGGGACTCATTTGGATTTCAAACATTAATATTGTTGAGTTCTAGATCTTGAATCCAACCATTCAACCGAGCGAAGAAATCATTTGATGGAACTAAAGAAGGTATATCATGTGGTTGAGATAAGTATACTTCTTGAAGTTGTTTGTTGAAGTTTATAGGGAGCTCATTCAAATTTAGTATATTGAAACGGTTGAGTCCTAAATCTTGATTCAAGTCATTCAACCATGCGAAGATATCATTTGGTTGAACTAAAGAGGGTAATTCAGGTGGTTTAGATAAGTATATTTCTTGAAGTAGTTCCTGGAAGTTCATAGGGAACTCATTTGAATTCAGTTTATTGGAATGTTTTCTAGAAACGTATTGAAATGTTCCATTCAACAGTGGAACTCAAGAATGTGTGGCAATATGTTTATAGGCACCTAATAGAAGGAAGTCAAAAATCTGAACACGAGACTAATAATCCCATGTTCAGAATTTATGCTAGCACCTTATTGTGAGAAAATCTTCTCTCAATCTTTTGTATCACCATAGCAAGTTTGAGATTAATACTAAAGATTCCAGTTATTGCTTGTGCCATATGCTTGGGGATCCATGGGTTTGAGTCGTTTGTTGGGATATGTGATATGACATTAGTTGTGTATAAGAATGAAATTTAGATGGATTTGGTTGCTTTTGTAAGTTATGTTGTTGTTCTCCAGTGAGTCTTTGAACCTCCTAATCAAGTTGTGAGGAAGAGAGGTACAAAAAGCATAAAAGAAATTAACATAATAGTCAAAGTAATGCTATTGATAAGATTATTAGGCGAAGAACATAAATTGGATGGATGGATCTTCATGCCACATTTATGGAAGTTGTGCAACAACTTGGTGAAGGTGTTGAAATCGAGGAGGATGGATCTTCATGCCACATTTATGGAAATTGTGCAACAACTTGGTGAAGATGTTGAAATCGAGGAGGATGGATCTTCATGCCACATTTATGCAAGCTGTGCAACAACTTGGTGAAAGGTGTCGAAATCGAGGAGGATGGATCTTCATGCCACATTTATGCAAGCTGTGCAACAACTTGGTAAAGGTATTGAAATCGAGGAGGATAGATCTTCATGCCAAATTTATGCAAGCTGTGCAACAACTTGGTGAAAGGTGTCGAAATCGAGGAGGATGGATCTTCATGCCACATTTATGCAAGCTGTGCAACAACTTGGTGAAGGTGTTGAAATAGAGGAGGATGGATCTTCATGCCACATTTATGCAAGCTGTGCAACAACTTGGTGAAGGTGTTGAAATAGAGGAGGATGGATCTTCATGCCACATTTATGCAAGCTGTGCAACAACTTGGTGAAGGTGTTGAAATAGAGGAGGATGGATCTTCATGCCACATTTATGCAAGTTGTGCAACAATTTGGTGAAGGTGTCGAAATTGAGGAGGAGGCATCTTCATGCCACATTTATGCAAGCTGTGCAACAACTTGGTGAAGGTGTCGAAATCGAGGAGGATGGATCTTCATGCCACATTTATGCAAGTTGTGCAACAATTTGGTGAAGGTGTTGAAATCGAGGAGGATGGATCTTCATGCCACATTTATGCAAGTTGTGCAACAATTTGGTGAAGGTGTTGAAATCGAGGAGGATGGATCTTCATGCCACATTTATGCAAGTTGTGCAAGGTGTTGAAATCGAGGAGGATGGATCTTCATGCCACATTTATGCAAGTTGTGCAAGGTGTTGAAATCGAGGAGGATGGATCTTCATGCCACATTTATGCAAGTTGTGCAAGGTGTTGAAATCGAGGAGGATGGATCTTCATGCCACATTTATGCAAGTTGTGCAAGGTGTTGAAATCGAGGAGGATGGATCTTCATGCCACATTTATGCAAGTTGTGCAACAATTTGGTGAAGGTGTCGAAATTGAGGAGGAGGCATCTTCATGCCACATTTATGCAAGCTGTGCAACAACTTTGTGAAGGTGTTGAAATCGAAGAGGATGGATCTTCATGCCACATTTATGCAAGTTGTGCAACAATTTGGTGAAGGTGTCGAAATTGAGGAGGAGGCATCTTCATGCCACATTTATGCAAGCTGTGCAACAACTTTGTGAAGGTGTTGAAATCGAAGAGGATGGATCTTCATGCCACATTTATGCAAGTTGTGCAACAACTTGGTGAAGGTGTTGAAATTGAGGAGATTGACAATCCAACTACAGAGGTGATAGCATCTAAGCAGTCCTCAACAACAAATCACCCAAGAGTGTATTGTGTAGGTAAATATGATTCTTGAAGCGATTCATAGAATTTGATAGGGAATTCATTTGAATTCTGTACATTGGAATGATTTCCATTATCCGAGAAATGATTAAACATATTGAAATGATGTCCACCGTAATAAGAGTCAATTTGATTTTTTATCATTTTGCCGTTGAAATGGTTGAGTTCTAGATTTTGGATCAAGCCATTCAATCCTGCGAAGAAATCATTTGGTGGAACTAAAGAAGGTACTTCAAGTGATTGAGGTAAGTATGTTTCTTGAAATGGTACGTTGAAAAATAACTTATCTATTAGAGAGGATTTCATCTCCTCTATGGTGACATTAATCAAAGGGAAATAATCTGCAAGTGGAAGTGCTTTTTTATTTCTCAATTAAAAGTTCTTAAATAGATAAAAGTTATATTAATAACAGAAAACATCAATTACTCCTAATTTTTCTGATCTAAACAACTCCACTAATCTTGTAGCCTAAAGACCAGAAAATAACGTATTTAACTCGTAAACACTAACAACAAACAAACCACTAACGCACAATAAACTAGTAATTGTATATATTTACGTAACTATATAGTTGAATATAAGGAATAAATAAAATCAATTGAAAAAAATATGAAAAAAGTCGAATAATAATAATAATAATGTTTGTTTGAGATTTTTTTTGATATAAGCCAGAGGAACTTCAAAAAGTTACGTATATTTGAGAAATTTTTTAACGTAAGATAAGGAAGAAAAAAAGCACGTGTATTAATTATTTTAAATACAAGGCAAAGAAAAATAAGATTTTTTTAAAAACTAAAACACACACACGCGCGCGCGCGCACACACACACACACACATATATATATATTTGTGCCTCCACGTAAATAGAGTGTGACTCTGAAATTTCTGTTATAGTTTAAGAAGGGTATAAGTTGACCAAAAAAGATGAATATAGAGATATTTTTAGCAAAATAAGTGAAAACAAGATATTTTTTAACCTTTTCTCATAGTTCACAGGTATTTTAATTTAAATCGTTTTCCTATTAGAATAAGGTAATTAGAATAGGGTTGCGTATCGGTCGGTTCGGTTTTGAAGTTTATCGGTTCAACTAATCGATTATCGGTTCGTAACCATCCTAAACTGTTAAGAACCATTAAGATATTGGCTTATCGGTTTATTGGTTATTGATCATTATCGATTTAACCGTTAAGATTTGACACAAAAATAAATAATTGAAAATCACTTAGAAACACGATGACAAACCAAATAAACCATGCACATGAGTTGATAAATTGTATCTTGCTAAAAACAACACTAACACATTGTAGAATAACCGAAAGTTTGAGACTATCAGAAATAAAAATATGAAACTAAATTCTAAGTCAAGGTTTTTGTATACCAAAATGGTATAAATTTAATTTATTAATTTACTATCGGGTTATCGGTTAACCCGTTAAGGAAAAACCTCAAACCGTTAAGTACCGTAACCCGATAATTAAAAAAAATCAAAACTGTTAAACCAATAATCCATTACCAACGAACCAATCGCTTTTTTTTGTTTGGATTATCGGTTTCGGTTCGGTTTTAAACAACCCTAAATTAGAGTTTAGAGTTTAGAAAATCTTCTTCTTCTTAGTTGATTATCCTTATATAGAGATGTACGCCAAAGCCCTCAACATAATTTTGTAACAAATCTATGGCGTCTAAAGGAATATTTTTTTGCATTACCGAATGATCTCTTCTTGGAAATCCTTTCTTCTCTAAATCTGAAACAGAGAGCAACATCTTGTCTGGTTTCGAAAAAGTGGTATCAGATGATAAAATCATTGAGCGATCATAAATTTGTATAAATACAATGTGCAAGCAGAAATTCATGTGCTATCTTCTAGAAACTTCTTTAAATTTCACCCTGCTACTGACAATACTAATTTAACAGAATTTTATTTGCTTGTACCAAATTCTGGTATTTTTTATTTTTCATTCGTAAATCTTGAATCGAGATTATTAACCATTCTGCATTTAAAATGTTGCACTATTAATGAGGACTATTTTAGTTGGTTTCCTTGTTTGAAAGAGATATGTTTTAATCGCATTCATATTTATACCATTACTCTCTCCAAACTTATCTGTAAGTGTCCTTCAACCATGTGAAGAGATCATTTAGCGGAACTAAAGAAGGTATTGAAGGTTGTTGAGATAAGTATGCTTCTTGAAGTGGTTCGTTAAATTTCATAGGGAACTTTTTGAATTTAGTACATCAAAATGGTTAAGTCCCAGATCTTGGTTCCAACCATTTAACCCTGTGAGAAGAAATCATACCGGTTGAATTAAAGAAGGTATTGCAGGTGGTTGAGGTAAGTATTCTTCTTGAAGTGGTTTGTTGAAGTTCATAGGAACTCATTTGAATTTAGTACATTGAAATTGTCGAGTTCTATGTGTTGGTTCTACCCGTTCAACATGCGAAAAAATAATTTGGTGGAACCAAAGAAGATACTGCAAGTGGTTAAGGTAAGTATTCTTCTTGAAGTGGTTTGTTGAAGTTCATAGGAGACTCATTCAAATTTAGTACATTGAAATTATCGAGTTCTGGTGGTTGGTTCCTACCATTCAATCCTGTGAAGAGATCATTCGATTCAACTAAATAAGGGACTGCAGGTGGTCACTACAACAAATAATAAATTTTGCGATAATTATTTAGCAGTAATAATATAAGTACCACTTTATTATATTTAGTGTCAATAATATAATAAAGATATTTATAATATTATTGCATTTAGCATACTGATTACAATAACATTAACTTAATTGTGACTAAATGTTTTTATGACACAAAATATTTTTGCGAAAAGAAAAATCTATTGCCACTAATGCCTATTTTGCTATAGTGGGTTGAGGTAAGTATATTTCTTGAAGTGGTTTGTTAAAGTTCATGGGACTAATAGTCCCACGTTCAGCATCCGTGCTAACATCTTATTGTGAGAAAATCTTCTCTCAATTTTGTATTACCATAGCGAAAGTTTGAGGTTGATACTAAAGGTTCCAGTTATTGCTTGTGGCATGTGCTTGGGATCCATGGGTTCCATGGGTTCCAGTTGGTTGTTGGGATATGTGATGTGATATTGGTTGTGCATAAGGATGAAATTTAGATAAATTTGGTTGATTTTGTAAGTTATGTTTTTGTAACTTTATTTTTTGGTGAATCTTTGAATCTCGTAATCAAGTTTTGAGGAAGAGAGGTACAAAAAGCATGAAGGAGATTAACAAAGGAAAAAAGTCAAAGTAAATGCTATTAATAAGATTATTAGGTGAAGAACAAAAATTAGACGGATGGATCTTCAATTCTTCATGCCCCATTTATGGAAGTTGTACAAATGGATCTTCATGCCACATTTATGGAAGATGTGCAACAACTTGGTGAATGTGTTGAAATTGAGGAGATCAGCTATCCAACTATTGAGGTGATAGCATCTAAGCAGTGCTCAACAACAAATCACACAAGAGTGTATTGTTGAGCTAAATATGATTCTTGAAGTGATTCATTTAATTTCATAGGTAATTCATTTGAGATTTGTACATTGGAATGATTTCCATTTTCTGTTAAATGATTAAACATATTGAAATGATGTACATCGTAATAAGTGTCAATTTGATTTTCTATCATTTTGTCGTTGAAATGGTCGAGTTCTAGATTTTGGATCAAGCCATTCAATCTTGCGAAGAAATCATTTGATGGAACTAAAGATGGTACTACAAGTGATTGAAGTAAGTATGTTTCTTGAAATTGTTTGTCGAAAAATAACTTTTCTATAGAAAGGATTTCATCTCCCCTGTGGTAACATTAATCAAAGGGAAATGATATGCAAGTGGAAGTGCTCTTTATTTCTCAATTAAAAGTTCTTAAATAGATAAAAAAAAAAGAAAAAACTATTAATAACGGAACACATAAATTACTCCTAATTATTCTGATCTAAACAACTCCATTAATCTTGTAGCCTAGAGACCAAGAAATAACATACTTAACTCCTAAACAATAGCAACAAATAAACCACTACCGCATATATAAGCTAGTAATTGCATATATTTACGTAACTATATTGTTGAATACAAGGAATAATAAAATTAATTGAAAAAAGATGGCAAATAATAATAATAATGTGCGTTTGAGAATTTTTTTATATAAGACAAAGAAACTATAAAAAGTTTTGTATTTGAGAAAAAAATAAATATAAAGCAAAAAAAAAGTACGTGTATAAATTTATTTTAAATACAAGATAAAGAAAATAAGAATATGTTTTTTTTTTTAAAAAAAAAAAAACAAAAAAACAAAAATACATAAAAGGCACATGTATATCACAACAACTAATTGAGTTGGATTTACCTCCACATTATCACATAAAATGCAAAGAAATATTAAATTTTTGTTTTAGTGTATTAGGAACTTGTTAAAATAGAGCGTGACTCTGAAAGGGTATAAGTGAACCAAAAAGATTAATATAGGGATATTTTTAGCAAAATAAGTGAAAACATGATATTTTTTTTAACCTTTTCCTATAGTTTAGGGTATTTAAAATCGTTTTCCTATTAGAATAAGGTAAACGGAGTTAGAGTTTAAAACCTTCTTTCTCCATAGTTTTAAGTTGATTATCTTTATGTAGGCCAAAGCGCTCAACATAATTTTATCACAAATCTATGGCGTCTGAAGGAATATTTTCCGCGTTATCGAATGATCTCGTCATCCAAGAAATCTTTTCTTCTCTAAATCTGAAACAGAAAGCAACAACTTCTTTTGTTTCGAAAAGTGGTATCAGATGATAAAATCATTGGACGATCACAAATTTGTACAAATACAATGTGCAAGTAGATATTCATGTGCTAAATCTTCTAGAAACTTCTTTAACAGATATTCAAATTTGCTACTGACAATACTAATTTAACAGAGTTTTATTTGCTTGTACCAGATTCTGGTATTTTTTATTTTTCGTTCAAGAAACTCGAATTGAGATTATTAACCATTCTGCATTTAAAATGTTGCACTATTAATGAGAACAATTTTAGTTGGTTTCCTAGTTTGAAAGAGACCTGTTTTAATCGCGCTCATATTAATCCTTTAACTCTCTTCAAACTTATTCATAAGTGTCCTTCGATTGTTGAGTTAACTTTGATACGTTGTTGCTACCTTTTTCGCATTTCAGTGCCTCATCAAGATCAACTTAGGAAGGTTCATGTGAATTATGATAATAGATATTTAGAAAAAATAGAAATAAAAGCTCGAAATCTGACGGAGTTTCACTTGTTTAATTCATCATTGTCAGTGGAAGCTGTTTTGCGCGCTTGTACTAAGCTACAAATCCTGGAATTAGATTGTCAATACATTCCCATTGGATTTCCTGAAGATTTTTCTTTTGAATTCCCGTGTCTAAAATCTTTATCTCTTTGTTTATTCAAAAATATGGAAAAGATCAATCTTTTGAGTTATGAACTCGAGAATTTGACCTTAAGTGACATGCCTGACATGGATGAAGCTATCATTGATACTCCCAATTTACGTCAGTTCAAGCTAATAGATATGGAAAAAATCCCAAGCTGGTGTCCTGTAGTTGGTTCAAGGCTAATGGAAGTTGAGATTGGATTGAAGAATGCTCGAACAACCAATAACTTGCTTGAGTTGAGAGTTTTTGCTGGAAATTTGGGCGGAAATATCTCGTTGTCCTTTGACACAACTATATTAAAGGTATGTACTAAATTATCTTGGTGTTTACTCGTTATATCTTTGTGTTATTTTTCTTATCTATTTGTTGTTTAATGTGTAATTGTTAATTTGTGTTGAATCACGTTTGATTGTTTATGAAGGAAGTAAAATCTCGTTCGAAAAATCTTTGTAACAACATTGGACCACTTTGTATCAAGCACATGACTTTGGAAGTACTCTCTTTGCTCGTACCAAATATATGTACAATTTCATAGATATATGTAACGAAAATCTTCGAATCGAGTACATCAACAAAATTAGTTCCTACTCATTTCGCAAACTTGAAATGAGAATTTTTTTTAATCTCCCTCGTTAATATTGTTGCTTGAATAATCATTGCTTCATCTGCTCATTTTTACAATAACATAGCTCATTTCTCATTTTTCGAAGGCAAGCCACGTTGGCCTTCGAGTAAGAGTAAATTAAAGTATGCATTTCTACTGGAGAATCAGTTGACGGATTCTATTAAGGTGGCTTTTAAGAGGGCGTTTGATAAATGGTCGAAAGTAACTCCTTTAACTTTCAAAGAGATGGATTCTTATAGATTGGCGGATATTCGGATCGGGTTTTTTGTCAGAAACCATGGAGATGGTAACTCGTTTGATGGACCCATCACCCATGAAGATTTTGGCAGACGTGTTTGCACCTCCAACGGGGTTTTTCCACTTAGACGGCGAGGAGAATTGGGTGGTTGACGGCGAGTATTTGAAAGAAGGGATGGTGGATCTTGAATCGGTTGCGGTTCATGAAATCGGGATTGGGTTTGGATCATTCGTCCGAAAAAGAAGCAATTATGTTTCCGACACTTGAAGATGGAACGAGGAAAGTGGTATATTGATGGGGCACAAATGTTATACGGGTCAAACCCGAATTATAATGTGTCAAGTACTGTTTACACACACCGTCAAGAGAATGATATTAGTGGATACTCCACTTTTAATTTTTAGCCGAATCACCAATTAAACTCAAATTGGCTAAATTCTTAATTCCAATACAATTGTATTTCATTTGACAACTTTTCAATTGCGAAATCTAACCAATATTTTACTCCTCTTAAAACCCTCCGTTCAGCCAATTTCTGGACCAAAATCGGCCCAAATCTCAGCCCAACCCCCACATTCCCAATACATACGCACAAGATATGTATACGCGTCTTGTTCTTATTTGTCTACACTGCTTATGTTTAACTTCTTGCTTAAAATTTGTCCAGTTAAGAATTGAACTAATAATGTTGATTTTTGTTTACATATTAATCCATGAGGGTGTGAATTTGTGGAATTAGCTTTCCTCCCTAAAGTTTCTCTATTACCGTCTATATCTTATTTTGTTTCTTAGTTTGTTATTTTCATCTAATATCTCATGAATTTGTTGTACATTTGAGTTCACTTTTTTTTATATCATAAACTGATCGATTATGTTTAGCTTGGTTGTTCTAATCACAGTTTGAATTTTTGCATTACGAGTAGGATGAGACCTAATCGCCTCGAGTCATTCCCAAATCCAAGTCCGAAGGGACTAACATACAGACCAGGAGGATGACATACATATATATAAGTGCTGAATATACAGGTGGAAAGGGGCTGATATACAGTCGTATACATCTGATATACACAAGATGTATATACTTCTAAAATGGGCTAAAAGGCCCAAAACGTGGCAGCGACCAAATTCCATGGGCAGAGAGGATTTGGTTCATTATTTCCTTTATAACAAATTGATTGTTTTGATCGTTGGGTTAACCTTAACTTTAAATAATTTAATTGAATCCCCTAAAAGATGAACCAATTTCTTTTGTGTTGGTTTATTTGATTTTATCAATTCTTGTCTTTAGTTCAATTAAATCTTTGGTCAAATCGTAGCTATTTTTAATTGGTCAAATTATTTCAAGACATCTTTATTTCTAAAATGATTCAAATGCCTTTTTCTTACTTAGTCTTTTTGGCTAAAATTTTATTCACTTCCAAATTATTTTAAAAGTGTATTTGTCAAAAGATTCAATTGTTTTCATTTTCTCAAAAAAAATTAGTCAAATATTTTTAGTCAAGTCGTCGGATAACCGCGTGTTGGCGGCTACTTCAAGTGCTAGTACCTTCTTAAAGTAGAAATAAGAACCTTTTACCCATTTTCTCTAAATTTTTAAAGGTTTATTTGTTAGAGTTTTTTTAAAATTAAATTTTCTTAATTTATTTAAAAAAATTAAGTGACGACTCTTTTTCTAAGTATTTTTCTTAAATTGTTCTATAGGAAGGTAAAATCGCGACATAACAAATATGTCAACAATGCCAAACTTGAAATTTGATCTACACATGTTATCATCCATACCCTTCTAATTAATTGATGATTGCCCTTATTCTTTCTTCACCCTTGTTAGAAAAAGTATGACAATATCAACCAATAACTTTTTTTAACGGAAAACTAAGTCTATGTCCCATAAGAGCAAAATAATTACAAACAAATACCCCATTTACAATTTATACCCCAAAACTATCATGTTGGGAAATGATCTCCTCTACAATTACAATCCTTCCCAAATTCTCCTATTCCCCAGTTCTCCTTCTTCCTCAATTCTTCTTCTTCACCGGTTCTCCTTCCCAATTCCCCCTCTTCCCCAGTTCTCATTCTTCCCAATTTTTTTTTATCCAATTCAAATCAACACTCGATTCCCTCCTTCTTCCCCAATTTGATGTATAAATTATGAATTAAAAAAATGAAAAGCTACGTGATACAATCTGAGTTTATTTATTTGTAATATTCTCACATAGAAAACTTAGTTGATATATTATCATAATATCTAAGTAGTATAATTGAGGAACAATGACTATTTCACAAAGCTAATCATCAATCCATAATGTGAAACTTCTAAATCTTCAATGATACCATAACTTATATGACATACTGTTATAGTATCATTGAGGAACAACTAGACATTCATGAAAATTGCACAAATACTGAATGATACCATCATAGTATATATATACACTGTGATGGTATCACAAAGGGTTTTCTAAGTCATTCAATGGTAGATGAATGATACTATCACAATATATTCATATATTATCATGATATTAAAATGATATAATTGAGGAACAACCATTATTTCAACAAGTCAATCATCAATCCTTAATGAGGGACCTTTGAAATCTTTAATGATACCATAACAATTTATTGCATAACATAAAATTGCACAAATAATGAATGATACTGTCATAGTGTGTATATATATATATATACACACACACACTGATAGTATCATAACGGTTTTTCTAAGTCATTCGATGGTACATGAATAATACTACCACAATATATTTATTTATTATCATGATATTGAAATTGTATAATTGAGGAACAACCATTGTTTCACCAAATCAATCCTCAATCCTTAGTGAGACACTTCTGAAATTCTCAATGATACCATAACAAACATTTAGGGAAGAATTACACAAATACTAAATGATACCATCATAGTGTGTGTATATATATATATATATATTGTGATGATATCATAAAGGTGAATTGGGCCTAGCTAGGAAGGGGACATACTCTGTAATAACTTTGGTAAAATGGACATTTAGGGTGTTACTTAAGGGTGGACTATGGGATGGTAATTAGTTTGTATTTGTGGCCAGTTAGTGTAGTTTTCCCTTTCTTTTAGAAAAAATGGTTTGAGGCTTAAAGAGTCTTTTATTTCCAAAACAATTTTGTACATAATCTGGCTCAATAAAGAGACCTAGTCCATTAAAGGAAATAGAAAAAACAATATAAAATAAAACCTAGAGAGAAAAGGAAATATCTAGATGAAGAGGCGCCGTCAATCGCCTACATCGGAGGAAAATGAAGAGGCGTCGTCAATCGCCTTCATCGGAGGAAGATGAAGAGGCGCCGTCAATCGCCTTCATCGGATGAAGATGAAGAGGCACCGTCAATCGCCTTCATCAGAGGAAGATGAAGAGGCACCGTCAATCGCCTTCATCAGAGGAAGATGAAGAGGCACCGTCAAACCTTTATCGGAGGAAGATGAAGAGGCGCCATCAATCGCCTTCATCTTAGCCAATTAAACTCCTCGACAATGCTCTGCTACCTCGAATAAAAAAGAATCTTACATTGAACAAGTCGTAGATAAGCTTTATGAGATGACACTGTTTCAACTACATTTTTCAAGCTAAATATTTCTATTCTTCCTGAACCTTCATCTTCATTCTCTTGAAATACTTAGATCTAGTCTTATAAGTTAACTTTCTTGCATAGATTCTTATCCATGAATATGTTCACTGCAAAGATCGATCTTCTTGATCTCAGAAGCTTATGATTGGGATGCTGCAAAGGAAATCTCAGGTAAAATCAATTTTTCATTTATAGATCTGAACTCTATGGATTGAAATCCAATTTTTTTTAATACCACCATCAAAACTCAAATTCACAAAAAGATTACTTATTTTAGTGAGGTTATGTTTAGATCTGGTACTCCTCCGCATGTCTGTTTGAACAAAAGAAAACTTTAGTTCATCGACTAGTTCTGTCACTCCCCGAGCCTATATCCTGGGTGTGGCTGACGGTCGGAAATCATTATTGGTCCCAAGTAAATCCTTGGTCTGACTTACTACTGAACGGAAGGCTAAACACTTATGTGAAAACTTTAAAAGTGATAAGCATTCATACATCTGCACATGTTTTATGGAAAATCTTAAATATAAGTATGAATCATCATAATAATAATGTTTAAAATATGTAAAGATCAAGATATAACTGACTCGCTAACTTGTCTATGAAGCCTTTGCTGAACTAAGATAGGTTATGGGACAAGATCCACGACTATCTGAATAATAAATTAGAATGTCTACTAAATGATGAAATAAATAACTGATATGGAGCCCTCCGATAGGAGCAAAGTCTCACCGAAATCTGATGGAGAGGATCTCAGTGAAGCGCCTGCTATCGATCCTGAGTTTATGTATTTGTATCATTAGAAGATGTAGCACCAAATGAAGTTAGAACATGAAATGTACGGTATGTAAAATAGTTGAATGAACCACTTGTTAGACTGAACATACTTAATTGAGGAACAACTCAGAGAAAGAATGAATATTGGATAATTGTGTAACGTAAAGCATGCCAATGCATTGAAAACAATAAAGCTTTACAACTTAGATATATGCAATGATATCAAATGCTAAAATAGTATACTTTACTTTTCTTGGGAGTTTCTCTAACTGACAACCATCAGTATTAGCCTCATGATGATACAACGTCTTGCCCACATTGCCAGAGTCATCCAACACTTTGTCAGGGTAAAGGACAAACTGAACTAATGGATCCAATATCTAGGCCCTTACCAGGGGCTTTATGATGAGTTACCCAAATCAATGACACGATCTTATCCTACTCTAGATGCTCAATTATGGGGTTTGAGTTATCTAAGCCCTTACTCAACTCAATGTTCAATACTACTTCCAGATCTTCCGATTCTGTTTAACTACATTAATGAAAGACTCAATCTCAGTCCATAATTTAAGAAATCTGAAAGGTTTCTTATGCCTTCCACCTTGCTTCAAGAGTTGAGAACATAGGACCATGATCTGAACTAATTCTTACTAAATGTTCCACCTCCAGGTGGTCAAATCATCCTTGCAACCCCTGATTAGTGATCAATCTATCCAACCTTTCAAATATGCAATCATTCTCAGATCCATCATTCCACCATGTAAATGGACTTTCTTTGAATTGTATTTTTTGCTAAGTTACAAGAAGAAATGTAATTTTCAAAATCTTCATGTTCAAAGTCAAGCGAAGGTAAACCTCCAATTTTCTCCTCCGAATTTAGAAGTACATTAGAATCGCCCAATATTCTATTTGAACTGGTTTGGGAACGACCATGATTAGGGGTGTTCATGGGTCGGTTTGACTCGATTATTGGTCAAAATCAAAATGAAACCAATTTAATCGGTTCTTGAATTATCAAAATCAAACCAAATATAACATACATTTATTGGTTTGATTGTTATCGGTTTTGGTTCGGTTTGATTCAATTATTAACCATACACAAAAAATCTTTAAAAAAAGATTCATTCATAAGAGAGATAAAAGGCAACAATTCATTAAAAACGAAAAATAGTTAGAACGACTAACACTTCATAACTTTCGATCACTGAATTTACTGTGAATAAAACTTCAAAATTCACCATTTTGGCCTAGAAGGAAGAGACATTGACATTCTTAGTGTTACAAAAAATTATCATAGACACTTATATACATGAAACAAGTAGATAAATGTTCTCGTTTTGGACGTTTTTGCTTTCATAAAAAATTATAAATAAATTTTGATGAAAACATATAGTATAAGATATTTAAAATTGTTTATAAAAATATATAGTATACTATGCGTGTATAATAATAAAATATATGTATATAATTTATCGCTTCGGTTAAGTTATTTCTTCAGTTTTTATTAACAAAATCAAAACCATAAAACCAAACCATATATTATCGATTTTTAAAATCTAAAATCAAATCAAACCAAAATCCAAATAAAATTAATTTATTTAATCGGGTTGATTCAATTTTTTGGTTTGAATCGGTTTTTATCCAAACCGTGAACACCCCTAATGATTATGATAAACAAAAAGGAAAATTGATCACTTGTTCAACATATGTGGAAAAACTATAAATGTGCTGTCTCTCCAAACTAGTATAAATATACATTCTTGTTAAGCTTATTTTCTATTAGCTTAACAAGAGTGGATATTTATGCTAGTTTGGACAGATCAACACATTTATAGTTTAATTTCCACATGTGTTCAACAAGCTAAGTGATCAATTTCCCATTTTTGTTTATTCTTCTTGTTATTTAGACTAACTTTTAAAACAAAATCAAAGTATATAATAAATGTAGTTACTCCTATAGTGTAATTAAGAAATGTATTGTTTCTTCTTGTATCTCGAATCGAAAAGATACAAGAAGAAACAATATCTACACAAGCTTCATTGAGAAGAATATGTTTATAATGTAAGTATAATAGAAAAACTCAATAACAAGAAATAAATAAACAACTTCAGTGATAAGAGCATGTCCCTTTTGGTTAATGTCTCTTTAACAACCCATTAGGCCGTTTTGAATACTAGACTATATTTCTTTAATAAAAGAACCTTTCCGTAAATTTTTAATGAGAATCTTGATTTGTTCGTTTAACTACGGTTATTTGGTTGATGGGTATTTATCAAATAATTAATTTTTAGTTGATTATAAATGAGTCAAGTATAAAATTTATTTAACACCCTAGCCCATCTATAAAATATGTACTAAGATCAAGAGACAAATAATGAAAGAAGATGAATTTTAAAGTAGATAAGATTTGGGAATGACATAACTGTAAGGAACAAAACTTATGGTATCACGATTCAAGACTACCCCTAGTCGTAACACAATGCGCTTCATAAGTGACCCCAAGCCAACTCATTGT
>NW_006239135.1:1693-4085 GCF_000226075.1 Solanum tuberosum | reverse complement strand
CATGAAATACAGAATTAAGAGAAATTGATATCGCAAATTGGTTGTCCACAAATACTTCAGTTTCCTTTGTCTGATTCATATGTAGATCAACAAATATTTTCCTCAACCATAACGCTTGATTCACTGTTGTTGTTGCAGCCACAAATTCTGCCTCTACAGTGAATTGAGTTGTAATGTCTTTGCTTCTTTGAGCACCACAAAAACATTCCTGAGCCAAGACTGAAACAGTATCCAGGTGTGCTTTTCATGTCATATGCGGATCCAGCCAAATCACTATCAGAATACCCAAGTAGTTTCAGATCTAGTTTTTTCTGAAACTTGACACCATAATTAATGGTACATTTGATGTATCTGACAACTCGTTTTGTTGCTTTTAGATGCACCTCACTAGCACAATGCATGAACCTCAATAGTATGCTTACAACATGCAAACTATCGGGTCTTGTAGCTGTGAGATACATCAAACAACCGACTAAGCCTCTGAAGTATGTTTCCTCCACTTTCTCTGCTCCATCATTCTTGCATAGTTTCTCTTTTTTGTTCATAGGAGTACTCATCTCCTTGCAATATTCCATGTTGAACTTCTTGGGAATTTCCTTAGCATATTTCTTCTGGCAAATGAAAACTTCATCTTGTTGTGAGAGTGATATTTTCTTTTCAAAAAACTTGGTAGGAGACTTTCTGCTTTGTCAAAAGAGTTAAGGACAAATTTCTTCGAATCTTCCCAACACCACTCTTCATCCTCTGTAAAATACACATCTCTACTAAAGATTATTTCTTCAGATTGTGGTTGGAAGACCTTTTATGCCTTTGAAATTGAACTATATCCAAGAAAAATGCCCGGGGAATTTTTTTTAGCTAGCTTATCTCATTTAACCTGAGGAATGTAGGGAAAACAGAGACATCCAACACACTTTAAGGAAATTTAACGATGGTTTAAATCCATACCAAGCTTCAAAAGGAGTTCGGTCTTTCACTACCTTTGTGGGAAGCCTATTTTGAAGAAAAACTGATGTATTTCCTGCCTCAACCCAAAATTTCTTTGGCAAGTTCTTCTCGTGCAACATGCATTTGGTCATCTCTATAATGTATATGTTCCTTCTCTCACATACTCCATTTTGGTGTGGAGTATAGGGAGTAGTATGTTGATGATGAATCCCCACTTCCTCACATAACATGTTGAACTGGTGAGAAGTGTATTCCCTACCATTATATGTTCTTAGCAGCCCATATTTTATGCTTGAGAAAGTAAATCCAGCACATGCAGGTTAGATCATCCACAAAAATGATATATTAAAGACTACCTTTTAGTGAGGGAGTCCTTTGAGGTCTTGCTATATCAGTATGTATTACTTACAATTTGTTCGAGGCTTTCCAATTTATCTTTGGAAATGGAAGTTTGTTTTGTTTGCCATATTGACACACAAAACAAATTGAAGAGTTTACTTCTAAAACATGCAAGTCCTTAACTATTTTTGCTTTTTGCATTTCAAGCAAACTCTTCATAGTGGTAGTGTCTGAGTCTCTTATGTCATACTTCTGCAACACTTTCTTTGGACTGAAAAACAACATGCTCCTCCTCAAATCGATATAATGAGAAACGTTTGCCTCTCATTTTTATTTTAAACATTTCTTGATATGAAGAATCCTTGATCAAGCAATATTTATCTTCAAAATTTAATTTGTAGCCTTTTTCCATCAATTGACCAACACTAAACAAGTTTTGATCTATGTCAGGTACGTAAAGCACATCAGAAACTGTTTTAGTACCTGAATGACTTGGATATCAATGGTTCCTTTTCCTCTTACAGGAAGATGGTCGTCATTATCTATTTTGAATTTGGTAATGAACGTGGTCTTCAATTCCCTTGAAGAGATACATGTCATTTGTCATGTGATTAATGTATCCACTGTCAATCAGCCAACAGTCGCTCGATCTACTGGAAAAACATGTAGCAACACATAGTTGATCTTTCTCCTCACCATCAGCAATTTGAGCCTATGCTGTAACATCCGGTAATTTGAAATATCTATGAAGAGGCTTAAAAATAAAAAATAGTCATTTTTGGAATAAAATTGAAAATCTGGAAATTTGGCTAAGTGTGGAAATCAGTGAGTTTTTGGCCAACTTTGAGCGGTCATAACTACTAGCTCAGGATGAGTTAGGAGTATTTCCAGTTATGTTTGGAAATCCCTTGGAATGATCTTTCCAACGCCACCGAGTTTGCCCAATTCCGAGTTCGTATGAGCGAGTTATGCCTTTTGAAATTTGGGCATTGGGCAGGGAATCCGTTTGGAAATTTAAGGGCATTTTGGTCTTTTCATAAATCATTTCTTTTGAGGTTATATTGTTGTGTTAGACTGTTTGTGGATCATTTTTGTTCCATTTTAA
>NW_006239135.1:0-150 GCF_000226075.1 Solanum tuberosum | reverse complement strand
TTAGGATGTTGCGGGGACTGTCCCAACATCCATCTCAGTATGTTAGAGGCTTCATAGAAAGTCAGTCAGTTAGTATTAAGTCTCTCATCTATGTATCTATGTAAATATTCCAGTTTGAGACTCGAGTTGCCTTTTTGGCTAGATTTCATC
>NW_006239134.1:1122433-1125647 GCF_000226075.1 Solanum tuberosum | reverse complement strand
GAGTCATCATTGATATCAGAAATGACAGAGAAACAAGATCAAGATCCCATTTTGCTTGAGTTGAAGGCAAATGTTCAAAAGCAAAGAGTACTATCTTTTGAACAATGGGGAGATGATGTTTTGAGGTATCAAGGAAGATTGTGTGTACCTATGGTGGATGGAGTCCAAGAGAGGCTCATGGAGGAAGCTCATAGCTCTAGATACTCCATTCATCCGAGTTCTACAAAGATGTACCGTGACTTGAGAGAAATTTATTGGTGGAATGGCATGAAGAAGGACATTGCTGAATTTGTTGCTAAGTGTCCAAATTGCCAACAAGTGAAGGTCGAGCACCAAAGGCCCGGTGGTTTAGCTCAGAGAATGGAAGTGGGAGATGATCAGTACAGATTTCATCACAGCGTTGCCAAGGTCTCGCAGGCAACATGATTCTATTAGGGTGATTGTTGACAGAATGACAAAGTCAACTCATTTGCTACCAGTAAAGACTACCCATTCAGCAGAAGATTATGCCAAGTTGTATATTCAAGAGATAGTGAGACTTCATGGAGTCCCAGTCTCCATTATTTCAGATAGAGGTGCACAGTTTACTGCATAGTTCTTGAAATCTTTTCAGAAGGGCTTGGGTTCAAAGGTGAACTTAAGTACTGCCTTTCATCCTCATACTGATGGACAAGAAGAGCGTACTATCCAGACTTTAGAATATATGTTGAGGGCCTGTGTGATCGATTTCAAGGGTAATTGGGATGATCACCTACCTCTTATTGAGTTTGCCTACAACAACTGTTATCACTCTAGCATCCAGATGGCTCCATACGGAGCTCTTTATGGGAGAATATATAGATCTCCTATTGGATGGTTTGAAGTTGGTGAAGCAAAGTTGATAGGACCGGATTTAGTTCACCAAGCTTTAGAAAAGGTGAAAGTGTTTCAAGAGAGGTTGAAAACAGCACAGAGTCGCCAGAAATCCTACATTGATGTTAGGAGAAGGGCGTTAGAGTTCGAAGTAGATGATTGGGTATATTTGAAGGTTTCACCCATGAAAGGGGTTATGAGGATTGGTAAGAAGGGGAAACTTAGTCCCCGGTATATTGGACCTTACAGCATAACCAAGAGGATTGGCAATGCTTATGAGTTGGAGTTACCACAGGAACTAGCTCATCTGGTATTTCACATCTTTATGTTGAAAAAGTGCATAGGTGATCCTTCATTGATCCTACCAACTGAGAGTATTGGGATCAAGGATAGATTATCTTATGTGGAGGTTCCAGTTCAGATTCTAGACCTCCAAGTTAGTAAGTTTAGAACGAAAGAGGTAGCCTCAGTCAAGGTCCTTTGGAGGAACCAATTAGTTGAGGGAGTTACTTGGGAACCCGAAGAGGACATGAAGAAGAGATATCCCTATCTCGTTGAATCCGGAGGGAATGCAGATTAAGGTAATAAATTCCTTCTTAGTGCTCTTTGAATTATAGTGGGCATGAAATTGTTGTTGTTGTTTGTTTGTTGGGTTTTTGAATTGATGCTACACCCTTAGCCTTGTAAGAGTAGCTTTATTCGAGGATGAATGTTCCCAAGGGGGAGATATTGTAACATCCGGCAAATTGAAATAACTAAGAAGAGGCTTAGAATTTGAAAAATTTCATTTTTGGAAATAATTTGTAAATTTTGGAAAATTTTGGCTAAGTATGAAAAAGGTGAGTTTTTGGCCAACATTGAACAGTCATAACTTCTAGCTGAGGATGAGTTAGGTGTAGTTCCAGATATGGTTTCATAGCTCGTGGAATGGTCTTTCCAACACCACCGAGTTTGCTCGATTCCGAGTTCGTATGAGTGAGGTATGACCTTTGAAAGTTGGGCAGTTGACAGGGAATCCGTCCAAAAACTTTAACGGCATGTTGGTCCTTTCCCTAGTCATTTCTCTTGAGGTTATATTTTTGTGTTAGACTTATTGTGGATCATTTTCATCCCATTTTAAAAGAGTGAGAGCTAGGGCTTGAGAGTGAAGGAGAGAAGAAGAGAGAAAGAAGAGGAGAAGAAGAGGAGATCAAGGAATTTCCGTCAAAGATCATCGTGGAAATCGTCGGGGGTGATCCCTACTAGGTATGTGAGTAGTTAGTGTGGGTTGATCTCTTTCCCCCACACGCCAAGCCCCTTTTATTTTTAGAAAAGATTGGTTGTGTTGTTTGGAGTGGTTGGTTGTGTTGTTGTTGGTATTATTGAAGTCCCTTGTGATTTGGGACATGTTTCCGGTTGTGTTTTGAGTTGTAATCCGATGTATGTTTAGGGATATGATGATCCTTAGTGTTTGGGGTTGAAGCCCTCGAAGTAAGGGTGGTTTAGAGTTGGCAAAACAAGGGTGAAAAGTCGAGTTTTTGGGCAAGGGCGGTGGCGCGTCGCGCCTGCCAGCGCACCCCAAAGGGTTTCTGAAGTTTCTCCCTTGGGGCGGCGCGCCTCTCAGAGCGCCAGCAGGCCCCCTCTGATGTTTTGGGGCTGGAGGTCCGCGCCTTGCAGAGCGCCAAGGACACCAAGTGCTCCCTTTCATTTCATGCCTTCCCATACATGTTCCTTCATATTGTACATATGTTGTATGGTTGTTCCCAACACTCTAAGGTACATTTAAACCTCCCGAACTCCTCCGTAACATGTGATCAAACACCTTGAAACCATAAATCCAATTTAAGGAGAGTTAGTCAGAAGTCAAGAGTTAAGTTCAAGAGTTAAAAAGTAAGTCAAGCAAGTTCTTAAGGTTGTTCAAGAGTCTTTATCGAACGTTTTAACTTCAATTTAAGACTCAAGTTTCAAGTCAAATAAAGAGCTTAGAGTTTCAAGCTAAGAAAGAGGTCTCAAGTTTCAAGTCGAGTCAAGAGTTTAAAGTTGAGTTCATTCTCAAAAGCTATTAGGGAACTATGTATTCCCAAAGAAGTTTCTAAATGTTTTTACATTTGAGTAAGAAAGGGACTATGATTTTAAAAAGAGCCTTTGGGCTAGTTTTCAAGAAAAAGGAACATCGTTTCCAAGTGAGCCTTTGGGCTAGATTTTGAGTAATTATCTCAACTAAAGAAAGATATTTTTAAAACACGTATGAGCTAAAGTATTTTGGGAGTAGTATCGAGCACCGAATTGGGGACGCGAGTTCATATTAACTCAACTCTCCATAAGAACCATGCGCCAACATGGGACTTGACGTATCATTCTTTTTAGATGATCACGTAAGATT
>NW_006239134.1:1040367-1122370 GCF_000226075.1 Solanum tuberosum | reverse complement strand
GAGGGTTCTGCTTAGTATGGATAGGGGTATGTGACTTCATTCATACATTGCACAAGTAGACCTCGAGAGGAAGCATGGTATTTTTCATGATATTATAAATATGATTTTTCGTCATGTTTTAAGAGTTTTACAAACTTTATATATTGCATGTGTCTTATTGATTTATATATAGAGTTCAGTTATTCATGAGTTGAACAGAGCGAAGGTAAGTGTTCTCTTGTACTTTTTTCAAGCTTAAGTTGTGGTTTAGCTTTCCATCTCGCAAACTCGTACATTCAATGTACTGATGCCAGTTGGCCTGCATCTTATGACGATGTAGACACAGGTACCCCAGATCAGCATCCAGTGTGCCGTTGATCCAGCTGAGCACTCCAGAGTCAGTGGTGAGCCTCCTTGCTTTCCGGAGGACTCAGATATTTTGTTTCTTTTAGTTTTGCGTTATCAGGATGTTACGGGGTCTGTCCTAACATCCATCCCAGTATTTTTAGAGGCTTCATAGACAGTCAGTCAGTTAGTGTTGAGTCTCTCATCTATGTATTTATGTAAATATTCTATTTTTGAGACTCGAGCTGCCTTTTTGGCATGTTATGCATCGGTTGGTTGTTTTATAACCTTTCATTGTATTGAGTTGTACTGTTGAGTTAAGTTTCCGCTGAGTTAAGAAAGCCAGGCCAAGGGTTCGCTTGGGGTCAACAATGGTCTCCGAGTGTCGGTCCCGCCCAGGGTGTAGGCTCGGGGCGTGACAAGTAAGGCCCAATCTTCTATCAGTTGCTCCACTAGACACGGTTGCACCTAGAGGAGCTACTTCTGGTACTGGCGGAGGAGCAAACCGTCTTTATGCGATCACTAGTCGCCAAAAGCAATAGAAATCTCCAAATGTTGTCACTGGTATGATCAAAGTCTTTACTCTTGATGTTTGTGCTTTGCTAGACCCAAGAGAAAGTTTATCTTTTGTAACGCCTTATGTTGCAAATGGTTTTGATGTTCTTCCTGAGAAACTCTGTGAACCCTTTTGTGTTTCTACACCTATTGGGGAGTTTATAGTAGCTGAGCGAGTATATCCTGATTGTGTCATTTCCATCAATCAAAAATACACCATGGATGATTTAATTGAGTTAGACATGATAGACTTCAATGTCATTCTAGGTATGGATTGGTTTCATGCCTATTATTCCTCCATTGATTGTAAAACTCGAGTTGTTAAGTTCCAAATTCCAAATGAGCCAATCTTAAAGTGGAAAAGTAGTTCAGCAGTGCCTAAAGGTCATTTTATTTCATACTTTAAGGCAAGAAAGTTAGTTTCCAAGGCGTGTGTTTATCACTGAGTCCAAGTTAATGACTTTAGTGTTGAGATACCTCATATTCAGTCAGTTTCAATAGTAAGAGAGTTTCCAGATGATCTTCCCGGAGTCCCTCCTGAGAGAGAAATAGACTTCGATATAGACATTCTTCCAGATACTCGTCCTATATCTATTCCGCCATATAGAATGGCACCAACAAAGTTCAAAGAGCTTAAAGAACAGTTGAAAGATCTCCTTGATAAGGGCTTTATTCGATAAATTGTCTCACCTTGGGGGGCTCCGGTCTTATTTGTGAGAAAGAAATATTGTTCCATTAGGATGTGTATAGATTACCATCAGTTGAACAAGGTTAACATCAAGAACAAATATCATCTCCCAAGGATTGATGATCTGTTCGATCAGCTTCAGGGTGCTACTTGTTTCTCTAAGATAGATCTCAGATCTGGCTACCATTAGTTAAGAGTAAGGGAATGTGATATTCCAAAGACATCTTTCAGAACCCGTTATGCTCATTATGAATTTTTGGTCATGTCCTTTGGATTGACCAATACGCCTGCAGCATTCATGGACCTTATGAATAGAGTATTCAAACCTTATTTAGATATGTTTGTTATCATCTTCATTGATGACATACTAATCTATTCAAGGAATGAAGAAGATCATGCTAGTCATCTCAGAATAGTTCTTCAGACTTCAAAAGATATAGAGTTGTATATCAGGTCTCTAAGTGCGAGTGTTGGCTTGAGTCTGTGTCATTCTTAGGCCACATTGTGTTTAGAGAGGGAATTAAAGTTGATACCCAAAAAATAGAGGCAGTGCAAAATTGGTCTAAACCCAGATCTCCAACTGACATTAGGAGTTTCATGGGTTTGGCTGGCTATTATAGAAGGTTTGTAGAGGGGTTCTCATCCATTTTGTCCCCTTTGACCAAGTTAACTCAGAAGATGGTGAAATTTCAATGGTTTGAAGTTTGTGAGAAAAGCTTTCAAGAATTGAAAAACAGGTTGACTACTGCCCCAGTTTTGACATTACCAGAAGGTACACAAGGTTTTGTCCTATATTGTGATGCGTCTAGAGTTGGTTTGGGTTGCGTATTAATGCAGAATGGCAAGGTTATAGCTTATGTCTCCAAACAGTTTAAAGTTCATAAAAAGAATTACCCAACCCATGATCTTGAGTTGGTTGCTGTAGTGTTTGCTTTGAAAATATGGCGTCATTATTTGTATGGTGTTCATGTTGATGTATTCATTGATCACAAGAGTCTTCAATATGTGTTCACTCAGAAAGAGCTTAATCTCAGACAAAGGAGGTGGTTAGAATTACTCAAGGATTATGACATGAGTATTCTTTTATCACTCAGGTAAGGCTAATGTTGTTACTAATGCTTTAAACAGGTTGTCTATGGGTATTAGTACTGCCCATGTTGAGGAAGAAAAGAGAGAGTTAGCAAAATATGTGCATAGACTTGCACTCTTGGGAGTCCGACTAATGAATTCCACTGAAGGAGGGGTAGTGGTGATGAATGGGGTTAAATCATCATTAGTGTTAGAAGTAAAAGAAAAGCAAATCCAAGATCCCATTTTTCTTGAATTGAAGGCAAATGTTCATAAGAAAAAAGTAATGGCTTTTGAACAAGGGGGAGATGGTGTGTTGAGGTATCAAGGTAGGTTGTGTGTGCCAAGGGTTAATGAACTCCAAGAGAATATCATGGAAGAAGCTTATAGCTCCAGATATTCCATCCATTTGGGTTCCACAAAGATGTATCGCGATTTGAGAGAAGTTTATTGGTGGAGTAGAATGAAGAAGGGCTTTGTAGAGTTTGTTGCTAAGTGTCCGAATTGCCAATAAGTTACAGTAAAACATCAAAGGCCCGGTGGTTTGGCTCAAAATATAGAACTTCCGGAATAAATATGGGAGATGATTAATATTGATTTCATCACAGGTTTACCAAGGTCTCGCAGGCAGCATTATTCGATTTGGGTGATTATTGACAGAATGACAAAATCAGCCCACAGTTTGCCGGTTAAGACTGCCCATTCAGCTGAGGATTACGTCAGGTTATATATTTAAGAGGTAGTAAGACTTTATGGAGTCCCTATTTCGATTATATCACATAGATGTGTACAATTTACTGCACAGTTTTGGAAGTCATTCCAAAAAGGCTTGGGTTCAAAGGTGAACTTGAGTACTGCTTTTCATCCTCAGACGGATGGTTAAGCAGAGTGCACCATTTTGACATTAGAAGATATGTTGAGAGCTTGCATGATTGAATTAAAAGGAAATTGGGATGATCACCTGCCTCTCATAGAGGTCTCTTACAATAATAGTTATCACTCTAGCATCCAAATAGCTCCTTATGAAGCTTTTTATAGGAAAAGATTCAGATCTCCTATTGGATGGTTTGAAGTTGGTGAAGCTGGGTTGATAGGACCTAATTTAGTTCATTAAGCTATGGACAAGGTGAAAGTGATTCAGGAAAGATTGAAAACAGCACAGAGTCGTCAGAAATCCTATACTGATGTTAGGAGAAATGAGTTAGAGTTTGAAGTAGATGATTGGGTATATATTAAAGTTTCACCAATGAAAGGTGTTATGAGATTTGGTAAGAAGGGGAAGCTTAGTCCCTAGTATATTGGCCCTTACAGAATATCAAAAAGGGTAGGTAATGTATCTTATGAGTTGGAGCTACCACAAGAGTTAGCTGTGGTTCATCCGGTCTTTCACATCTCCATTTGATGAAGTGCATGGGCGATGCTTCATTGATCATACCAACTGAAGCTATCGGGATCAAGGATAGCTTATCTTATTAAGAGATTCATGTTCAGATTCTAGATGGCCAAGCTCGCAAGTTGAGAACAAAAGAGGTACATCAGTCAAAATTCTTTGGAGGAATCAGTTTGTTGAGGAAAGTACATGGGAAGCTGAGGAGGACATGAATAAGAGATATCCACATCTCTTCAAATTCGGAGAAGTTCCAAATTAAGGTACTAATCCTTTTCTTGGTATTTATTTATAACTTGGTATATTGTTTTTGCATTTGCTTGTTGGGTGTTTGAACTGAATGATTGATGTTACACCCTTATCCTAGTAAGAGTAAACTCATTCGAGGACGAATGTTTCCAAGGAGGAGATATTTTAACACCTCGCCAATTTGAAATAACTAGGAAGAAGCGAAGAATTGGAAATAACCATTTTTGGAAAGAATAGAAATTTGGAAAATTTATCAAGTTGAGTTTTTGGTCAACTTCAAATGACCATAATTCCTGTCTCAGGATGATTTAGGTGTTCTTCCAGATATCGTAGGAAAATCATATCATTTCCAACGCCGCCGAGTTTGCGTGATTTCGAGTTTGTATGAGTGAGATATGCCCATTCAAAGTTGGGTTGTTCAAATAAGGTAATGTCCAATCCGTATTTTTAAAGGGTGTTTTGGTCTTTTCCATACCGTATTATTTTATTTCGTTATATAGGAGTTAATTAGGGTCAAATCTAAATTTGATCAGTTTAGGAAGATTGGAAATTTCACTCAAGGGCTTTGAGAAAGGAGAAAAGAGGAGAAAGGAGAAGAAAAGGCAAAATTCGTCAAGATCATACAATTTGGTTGGGCATTTCGCCAAGGATTTAATCCTACAAGGTATGTGAGACTTTCATAACATTGGGTTTGTTTACCGACGTGCCAAGCATGTTTAATTCAGCGTGAATTCGTTCTAAAAGATTGAAATTTTCATGTTCTTGATAGTTGTTCTTGAATTACTTTCGTTCTTGAACATGGGTTGAGATAAAAGTGTTTCTTCATATTAAAGTTTTGTTTCCTTGAGTTGTTTCAGTTACATTCTTGAGTATATGTTTTGGGTATATGAATCTAAAGTGAATTTGAGAAAAGGAATCGAAAATAATCGAATTAAGGTCAGAAAATGAGTCGAAAAGTTCATCGGGTTTGCCTGGGAAGGGCTTGTGCGATGCGACCCCATAGCACCCAAGGGGCTGGCATGGTGCGCTTGCAGTGCGCCCAAAATGAGTCCCAGAAAGTAGAGGCTGGCGCGGCGCGCCAGGGATGCGCCCGGATCGTCGTGTTTTAGTAGTTTTTCATCATTTAGTCAATTTAAGTCCTTCTAAAGTATGCTAACACTTTAAATTTATTCTAACTACTCTAAATGACTTCTAAACATCTAGAAATCATCCAGAAACATGAATCATAACCTTGAATCCATTAATTCAAATTCAAGGAAAGTTAAGAGCCAAGTCTAGGAAGTTCTTACAGTCTTTTCAAGAAATCTTTCACAAAAGTTTTAACTTTGTTTTAAGACTTAAGTTTCAAGTCAAGCAAAGATTAAAGAGTTGAGTTCATTTCTCAAAAAGTTATAAGGGAATTTAGTATTCCCAAGAGTTTAAAAAAAATGTTTTCACATTTGAACAAGAAAGGGAAAACCGATTTCCAAGAGAGCATTTAAGCTAAAGTTTTGAGTAATAATCTCAAACCAAAGAAAGAAGTTTTGTTTTAAATAAAATGAGCTAAGTATATTTTGGGAGTAGTATTGAGCACCAGTATGGGGATGCGAGCTCATATTAACTCATGTCTCCATAAACAATGTAGCCATCATGGATAGTAAATGACCATACTTTCTAGATGACTCCTTAGGTTGCTTTTTAGTATACACTAGTGGATCCACTTAGTTAAGGCGTTCTATATGACGGCAGAGTATAGGGAAATTCTGACAGCATGGGCAGGACGTTGTATCACCACTTAGGCTCATAATGATGGTTGTCGGTTAGAGAAACTCCCACAGAAACTATATTACTTTATTACATGAGTAAAGTTGAGTTTGTTATTGCATTTTTTAAACGAACTGAGTTGCTTTCTACTGTTTTAAAAGTTTTCTATATATTGCATGTGTTTTCTTGCTTTTTATCGAGTTAAGTTGTTGATAAAGTTGAGTAAAGCCAAGGTAAGTTTTCCTTTCAGATTCTTTTCTAGTCTACGTTATGTTTAGCATTCCCACTCGCATACTCGTACATTCAATGTGTTGATGTCAGTTGGCCTGCATCGTCTTATGATGTAGACCCAAGTAACCAGGATCAGCATTCCATGCCTCGTTGATCAGGTTGAGCACTCAGAGCCAGTTGGTGAGCCTTCTTTCTTTCTGAAGGGTCATGTCCCGACATCCCTCTTTGTTTTAGAGGATTCATAGACAGTTAACAGTCAGTTGTCTTTACATTATTTCATATGTTAAGACTTGAGTTGCCATTTTGGCCATGTTGAATGTTTGATCTTTAAACGTTCTAAGTATTTTATTAAACAAGTTGAGTAAAGATGCATTGAATCCTTGTATTTATGCTTTTATGTCTTCCACTAATTAAGTAAACCTGGCCAAGGGTTCGCTTGGGACCATAAATGGTACTCGAGTGCCAGCCATGTTCGGGGTGTCGGCTCGGGGCATGACATATATTTAATGACCCGAACCGTCGTTCTTTAGAAAAGGAAAATGTCGGGGGAAAAACTGGACCCATCGTCCCGCCATAGCGGGCCATATGCTGCTAGAGCGGCATATCTCGCGCCAGAGCGGGATGGACTGGACAAAACTTAAATGATGCGAAACCTTATTTTTTTCCTTTTCCCAAAACACCAAAAATAGGCGAGGAATACCCGAGAAACCCTCAAAAGACTGCTCTAGGCTTGGAAAGAAGGAGGAAGAGATATCTAGAAGGATGTCGATAGCTTGCATATTTCTGGTCAAATCCACCGTCTCGAGGTTTGAAAAACAAGAAATGGAGCCTTTTTTTCGTGCAGCTTCTTTGAACCCAGGTAAGCTAGGTTTATTAATTGAGTAGTTGTAAATCAGTGATTCACTGCATAGTATATTGATAATTGATAGTAGAATTTATGCGTAGGCTTTTGTGCACCGAAAAAGGGATAAAGTACTTGTATTATAGTGTTCCATCAAGATTATATCATAGGAGGAAGTCTAATCCTATGAACTAGGGTAGGTGATGGTTTGCTTTCTTGTTTGTGTAATGTATATTGGTAATTGCTTCATTGTAATGCATGTATGTATGTGAATGAAGCATTGTTGATCAAACCTAATGAAATGAGTATGAATGAATAAATGTATGCCAAGTTTCAACACATAATTGTATGATTATGAGAATGTACATATGAGTGTGATTGTGATTGTGGTTGTATTCAGTGGATCGGGCGTCACATTCTGAGACACTAACTTGGATCAAGTGCCACGTTCCGACACACTAACTTGGATCGGGTTCCACATTCCGGTGCATGTATTGGATTGGGTTTTGCGTCTGGCACACTAATTGGGATCGGGTACCACGTTCCGGTACACTAACAATTTGGGTATGGTTTCCATGAGAGGATCATTGAATTGTTACATATGCCTGTCTAATTATCGTTGATATTGGGGACTGTACATTGCTCTTGAAATGATAGCGTTATCGTATTGTTCTGTTTATGTATATTTATCATGTGATGCTTACTTGTAATGTCTCGTGAATGAATGAACCGTGTTGGGTCAAGATCGAATCACGAGGGGTATGGTAAGGGGAGACCGATGGTTCATGTGTTACCTTGTGTACTTAGGAGGAGTGATGTGTTTCCTTAAAGTGTGAATTGAGGTAGTGTTATGTCATTAAAGTTAAATAGCTAGATGTCGTACCTGGGAAGGGAATTTGTATCGAAACGGTTAGTGAGTCTTGATAGCATGCGCTACGGAGTGAAGGGTTGAGTCGTGAGGTGGAAGAAGTAAGAGTACGTCGCAAGTGGTTGTCCTAAATTGGTAATGGTAGTAATCGGGAAGTGAAGGGATAGGCAGATATGAAGGTGGAGGAATGAATAGTCTTATTGCATGCTTCCTACTAGTTGATTTTCTTATATTATGCGGTGGATGTTAGTTGACCGATAACGACTACCAGTATGTGTGGTTGTATGGATACTACTCTTGATAAACTTTTTTGGCATAGTCTGGTTGCAGGGTCAGTGATGTTTCATAGGTGAAGACGAAGACAATCTCTAACAGCTTCTATTTTTTCTTCCATGAGGTGGGAGTTGTGTCAGTTGTACGGTATTTTACCTTTTGTAATCTTAGAAGCTCTTGTACCTGTTTAGACTAGATCCCTGGGAAAGTTAATTACTTTACAAGTTAATTGTGAGTCGTTTAAAACTCTTATTTATAGAACCTTACAAGCATTTTTGTTATTCATCAGTTTTCTTAATTTTCCGCAATTTTAAAACGTTTGGGATTCAAGGGCTCTCCTACATAGGTGCTATAGTAGGTTCCCACACGTCCCGGTGGATTGGGTCATGACTATATATATATATATATATATATACACACACACTCCCTTGCAAGCTCTAACTAGAGGAACTTTCTTCGGTGGGTGATTTATGTAGTTAGAAACTTCATATAATAGCAATAATGTTCAGTATACTATATCATACAATAAAATAAAATTATCTAATTTATTTTGATGGTAATATATAGATATTTCTTCTGTTCAATATAATATTCGTCTATAAGAAGATAGTCTGTATATTTATGAGCTTATTCTTTAAGTATATAATTATTTTGTCTTTTCACTTTAGATTCAACAAAAAACAATACTAGGAACTTGATTAAAAGAAACGTGTTTTTACTAGATTACAAGAAACTCTAAACTTTAGCGAAAAAAAGTTATATACAAAAGAATTGAGAAAGCATGCAGGAATTTGCAGCTTACTATTATTTAGGTTTTACTTCTTGAACATTCTAATTTGAGATAAATTTGACCTACTGGACTATTCATGCCGAATAAAAGTACAAGCACTAAAATTTATATCTTTTTACATACCTGGAAAAATAGTATAGTAATAAAAGAATATGCATTGTGAGACACCGCAAAAATTATAATAACTTCAAAAACATAATTTCACTACAAGATTAACTCATGCTCATATCAAGTAAATGTAATAATAAATGAAGCAAGAACACTACATCAAAATATTACAAAAAAAATGAGAAATACGAAAAAGACACCTAACAAATGGATGTTGTGTCAAAAGGAATGACAAAATCAGTAATGCACGTCAAAAATCAATTGAAAAAAAAGGAATCGTGCTATACCAACAAAAGGAAGAATTTAGTCAAAAGAGTATATAATTCATACTCTTGCAACCTCTAACTATAGGAACTTTCTTTGGTGGGTGATTTATGTAGTTAAAACTTCATATAATAGCAATAATGCTCCATAAACTATATGGTAAAATAATAAAATTTATTTAAATTTATTTTGATGGTAATATATAGATATTTCATTGGTTAAATTTAATATTGGTCCATAAAAAGATAGCCAGTATAATTATGAGCTTATTCTTTAAGTAAATAATTATTGTTGTCTTTTAACTTTAGATTCATCAAAAAACTATGCTAGGAACATGATTACAAGAAATGTGCTTTGACTAGATTACAAGAAACTTAAAATTTTAGAGAAAAAAGTTATATACAAAAAAATTGAGAAAGCATGCAAGAATTTTGCTGCTTACTATTATTTAGGTTTACTGTCTTGAACGTGCTAAATTGAGATAAATTTGACCTAGTGCACTATTCATGTTGGATAAAAGTATAAGCACTATAGTTTATATATCCTTTTACATACCTAAAATAGGAGGAAAAATAATAGTATAATAATAAAAGAATATGCATAGTGAGAGGCAGCAAAAATTATAATAACTTCAAAAACATAATTTCACTACAAGATAAACTCATGCTCATATCAAGTAAATAGAATTACAAATGAAGCAACAACACTACATCAAAATATTACAAAAAGATGAGAAATACTAAAACATCACCTAACAAATAGATGTTGTGTCAAAAGGAATGAGAAAATAAGCTATGCACATAAAAAATCAATTGAAAAAACAAAGAATCGTGCTATACCAACCAAAGGAAGAATTTTTTCAAAAAAAATAATCTTCCTTCTAAATTGCAATCCCATAAATCATGCTACATTCTTTGCAAATTGGCAGTAGTTGATATGAATTGATACAAATATATTACTGCAATGCAATTAAGTTGGAAACACAAAAGGTAGAATTTTTTTCAAAAATATCAAATTCATTATCTGATATTTTAATTAGAGTAGGAAAAAAAACCTAGCTACATTCTTATAATATAGTACTCGACAAAATAACTCTTCTGTTACTCTTTTTATATGTTTCTCTTAAAGAATTCAGATAAGAGCAGATGAAAAGACTTGACAACAATATTATTTATTTATTGCACCATAAAGTACCATTTACTTTAGTATATGTTTTTCTTGAAAATTTATTTCTCTAAGGAATAATATTTATTAGTAATATATATATTGATATATTTATACCAAAATATTATAGGTTCAATCACGTACAGAACTTACGATTTACAGACGAACTTCTAATATTTACCTTTCTTTTGTTATTGTTTAAGTAATATGTACAACAATCCACCATATTTTATGAGTATGTAATTAAACTTTTTAACTTAATGATTTCTTGCTTAACCACCCCTTTATGTAATTTTAATACTATTATTCAATTAGATATTTAATTAGGAATTTATTGAATGAAGTCAAAAGGTCATTACATATTTATGTAATTAAAGTGATATAGTCTTTACGGACCCCTCAACTATTTGAAATGGCACAAAATTACCTTCCATCTACCTTTTGTCCCCCAAATATGCACGATATCAATCTTTTGGCTCAATAATACCCTTATTTCTAACTGTCCACACTCATAAAGTGGATGAAGGGTAAATTTATACCAAATATCAAAGTTTAAGGGCATTTTAGGCCCTTTTCCATTAAAATAGTTTGAAATTACTTCATATATCGGCTCATATGTTTTGCCTGATTTTTTTCGTCTTGGATCTTGTCCACCTTTTTATATTTTAATTTTTTTTCAACTAATGATAAATTAAACAAGGGAGAAAAAAGAAGAAAAATAACAACGACATTCATTTACGAATAGTTAGTTCAATAAAAGAATATTTAATTAAGCAACTATGTATACGTATACTGTAATTTTTCTTTTCCGTCTATCCAAAATTAAAAATAAAAGAATGAAAATAACTTTTTTTGCTATCCCTACCCAACATAAAAATAATATAAAAAGAATACGAACATGTATGTTCATTTCAAGTTTGAATCCTTGATATCTTCATTAAGAATAAGAGACTTTTTTTAAAAAAGAAGAGGGAAATGAACAAAACAATTGGATAATTGATAGAAAAAAATATATTAATAAATAATATTAATATTTTTTTAGACTGACAATCAAACCGGGCAAGTATCGATTTTAGTTAGATCTTCAATTATAAACTGGGCTATATTAAATTGCGGGTTGATTTGAAATAGGTTTATAAGAAGATATCATGAAATTGATATTTTTCGGAATACTATTTTCAAACTTTTTGGGTCAAAATATGAATCATATGTAGTTTTCATTACTTATTTGAGAAGGGTTTAAATTGAGATCAATCAAATGAGGCAACATAATAAATAAATATTCAATAAATTTCCTTTCGAGGAGTTGTTAAAAATAAGGGAAAATATGAGCCACAAGTTTACATCAAGGTTATTTTTTAGCCAAAAGGTTAACTTCATGTGTAATTGAAGCTCGAAAGATGGATGGAGGGTAATTTTATGCCAATTCAAATAGCTGAGGGGGCATTTTAGACCCTTCTCCATAGTATTGAATATTTAAATAATTATATATTTTATAAATTTTCAATTTATAGAGGGGCAAAAACATAATCTATCTTTGAAGTTAGGATCTTCCACTAATAACGAGGTATATAGCACTCCTTATGGTTGAGCACATGGTGATAGTGTAGTTGTTTGCTTCTTGTACAAGTATAGGAATAATAAAAATCCAACTCTATATAGGGTTCTGCTCTAAAGTCTTAATTATGCTACTCTCTTGCTCCAACAGCAAGTTAAACAAAATATTTGGACTCCAAGGTTAAAATCAGTGGTACAAAGCAATGTATCAAATCAATTTTATGATGATAGTATTCGGACGCGCTTGCACATTCCACTGTGTAGTTGTTATCTCCCATATGTATAGGGTAACTTTGTAATCAATGCTTAAGTATATTGGAATCATCCAATGTCTTTTGCTTCCGACTAAGATTTTGAACTTGCAACGTACCAAAGTTAGCGGTAAATTGTAATGATCCAGAAAATAACTTCATGAAAACCATTGTCAAAAATTTGAAGAACTAAAAGAATCCTACATAATATTAGAAATGTAGTAGGGTATGGACTACCACAATATTTGTTAATAGTAGCAAATTGAGCACTCAACTAGGATTCCAGAAATATAGAAGATATAACATATAGACATAATCATTAGAAAATATGGTTGCGCATCAAATCCATCAAGAAGAATCACAAGCACAATAACATCCATATACGGATATATCAGTCTAACAGATACGCTCAAGTAAATCTGAGCAGTATTGCTAAAGGTAGAAAACCAATAACACGTTTTATTTGATTCATTAACTTATATTTCAATTTATGTTTTTATGATGACACTAATCCTAAATGATCTGTGAAAAATCAAAATAAAACTAAGACATCCAAAATCTGTGAAAAGAAGGCATAATTCTAAGAAAGGAAATAACACACTTCCAGAATAAGGAAGATTGACAAACAAGTATAACAGAATCAAGGATATTGACTCGCGTAAAGATGGAAATAAGAAGAGCCAGCAATATACCACAAGGAAAGACACTCTACCGAAATCAAAGGATGAATGACTTGTTTAGTTTCAACAAGTATTTTGGTACTTGGGGACAATAGGAAGCACTAAAATAGACAAAACTTAAAGCAAGATAACCGCATTTACACACACTGAAATATCTTGCGTAGATACAGATATTCAAGTGAAAGTGATAGATAAACATAAAAAAAGATGATGACAACGTAGAAAAAGTTACCAGTTTTCCTTTCTGAATGCATCTTGAATGCGGACTCCTTTCTTAAGCAGTTATGATTATCAAATTGGTCATTGTGGTAGCTGTAAACCTTAGATTGAAAAAATATAGCATTATAAGGAAACAAAGACAATTTATCAATTAGCTATACCTTTTCCTTTATTGATTCCATAAGATGCAATAAATCTTTTCCTCTCCTTTTTTGTGAGCCACGCAAAACACAAATACTAACATTCAAATTCTTTTCGATGTTTGCACGAGAAGCAACATAAGTGCAGATGTTTAAAAGCTTCACAACATATGAAACAAAATTTGACTTCGAATCACAGTATCAACAGAAATACTCTGCATCTAAATTAGTGCTTTCTCCGACTGTCCCAACCATGTTAGCCTGTAAAGCACAGTCTGTTGACACCCAATTTTGACCTCACATTTTTATAATGCATACTTTTAAGTTTTATTCATTCAATAGTTCAAAATACATTTTTTTTTATAAATTTCATTACATTTATCGATACTTTTCCTTATTTCTCAAATCTTATGATTTTTATAAATTAATTTTGATTACAATATTTTTGTCACAGTGAGTTGAGTATGTTAAGAATTCTGTCTCTATTTGATTAAATCATTATTCTTTGTTAAATTATTTTTTACATGTCATTAATTACTTTTTGCTAATATTCATTTTAGTATTTTTAAAATAGTCTAAAAATATATTGATACACACCTATTTTATTAACCAATAATTTTGGGCCATGGTCTTGAGCCCATGGTTTAAGCCCATTATAATGCATAAATGTGCTTTGTTTTCAATATGTCTTAATTAGTGGTAAAATAATTTTCATTGTGGTGTGAAATTTTAAAAATTGACAAAACCCTGAAAGCTTTCTCTTCCATTTTTTCTCTCTCAGTCGCCACCACCACCAAGCTCCAAACCCACCGGCAAAACAAACACCTGAAACCCCAACCAATCCACATTTATTCTCACGGTTTTCAAGAAGGTTCAACCAAACAGACCCCCCCCCCCCAATCTCAAGACCATCCCTCCCATGGCTCTCCTACTCCAACAAAACCCACACCTAGCCATCACTAAAAAACCTCGACAACCACCAAAATCCCCCATTCTCTTCATCTTCTCCGGTGAAGTAATGACACCGGAGAACAGCCAACCCGAAGCCACCTCAATTCCACGACAAAACCCAAACCAAATCCACCCAAAACCCCAATAAATCCATCAGAAACAGACCCACACCACCACTGCCTCCCTTCATCTTTCCCATTTTCATGTCTTTTTTTTGTTTTGCAAGAAGTCAGCAAGTTCAAATATGCAGCATAGCTTTGTCAGACAACAACCAACATCACCACATCGAGCAACCAGACCCCGCCGCAAATACCATCGGCGAACGCTATCCGGATCACTGCCTTGGTTTCATCTTTTTTGGTGACTCTGGTATCTCTATTTTTCTTTGTTTTATATTACTTTTGTTGTTAGGTTTTCACTTCAACCTTGTGTTTCTCCAATAAACTCAATAAATATTGGGGTGCCTTGATTTGGTTCAGTCTATTTTAGATGTTGTTTCATTCTTGTTATGTTGTCGTATGACTGATTATTGTTGTTAGTAGGTTGGTTTTGCACAATTTATTTTTTCCATTAATTATTATGTCATTCACCACTAACTTAGTAACTTTTGTTATTATTTTGAACTATTATTATATTGTTTAGTTAACTGTGTGTTTATGTTTTCTACAAATTATGTGTCAATGCTATTATTTGATTTTGTTTTATCATTTTGTCTAGTTTTAAAAATTAATTATTATTATACTGCCATGTTTCATTCTCAGAAAATGTGTCTATTGTTTCAGATATGTTCATTTTCTCATTATTTTTTAGTAGTTGCTTTATTTTATTCACAATCTTGTTACACTTTGATTTTGTTCCTCCATGAGTCATTGTGTTTACTGTTTGTTAGTGATTGCATATTATTTTATCTTTGTAAATTTGATATGATTTTGAATTTGAAATTATTATAAAAAATGACCAACCTATTGTTGTTAGTAAGTTGGTTTTGCACAATTTCTTTTTTCCATTAATTATTATGTCATTCACCACTAACTTAGTAACTTTTGTTATTATTTTGAACTATTATTTAATTATTTAGTTAACTATGTGTTTTATTTCCTATATTTTTTCCCAGCTGGTGCCCTCAAGATTAACAAACATGTGACTTACTTTGTTCATAATTCTTTAGTTATTCTTTTTTTTAAAGAAATAATGTATTTCAAAACATTTTTAATTTTTATATATGATTAGAAAGTTTTTCAAAACTTAATGAGATCTTTTTATGATTTAATAGGTTTAGAATAATAAGGAAACACACATTTGAGAATATGAGGGGCTAATATCTTTCACATAATTAATTTATTATGACATATTTAGGGGTGTTTATGGTCAATGACATGGAAGAGCACGGAAAGCATGTTGCTATTGACTGAAGAATGAATAATAGACTATAAAATTGAGTATCTTATACTGTGCATACATGTCACAAGCTAATTCCTCGATTCATGATGGCGCCTGCTATAACCCACCAGTAGGCAAGACAACCCGTATCCCGAAACTACAAGTAAGGGGATTGAGGGCTAACTAAAACAATAACATAAATCATAGATGAACAAGAGGAAGCAAGCCAAAACATATATACAAATAAGAGATTCCTCCCAGAACCTGAAAGTCACAGCTACAAAACTACTAACAAAATGAGTACAAGTCCCAAAAGTGGACCATAGAAATAAGACTTCCTTAAAAAGTAAAAGACAACTCATATATATAGATGGAAACTTGTATAGCATAAAAAGCCAAGTGCTCACCCCCGTCTCCGAATCAGACTGTTGTAGGCTCGATGTCAACGCTGGTCGCTGGTGCTCAGACCTGCATCACGAAAACAGATGTAGAGTGTAGTATGAGAACCAAACAAACAGGTACCCAGAAGGCCTCGTAGGCCGACTAAGGAAGAAAAGCAAAAGTAATATGAAGTTCGAGAATCTAAAACACTATCATAAACAAGAAAGAGAAATCTAACAGGTATGAACACGAGTGTACTAACATACAAAGAAAAGGAGAATAACTAATTTAATCTGACTGGGCTCTCGTAAATCTGAAGGTTACACTCGCGCGCAAGGTAAAAGTAAAACCCGTGCGCATTCCCATAAGTCTGACATGTACAAGGAAGAGTATAGAATGGAATAAGAGGACACGACGAAGTTTCCAAGATTTCCACAACTTTCCGCGGACTCGAACCAAACTAATCCATATGCCTGAAGTTCATCCAAAACTGATAGGGTTTAAGGACATGAACCGAATTGAAGATTGAGGATCAAGGACTTGAACCAAGATTTGGAATAACCTAGGACTTGAACAAAGGCTAAGGATAATCGTGGACTAGAACCACGTATTAAGTAGCTATGCACTTGAACCGAGATGTAACGAGCAGTGTACTTGAACCACGACTGCAAATGGTGGTGGACTTGAACCACCGCTAAAGAAAGCCAGGATTCACTACAAGAAATCTGACATATTGTGGCGCCAAAAGTCGCTACAAAAGGCCAAAAAGTCGCTGCTAAACACATATAGTGGCGACCTTATGGCCGTGGCAAGTACTTCCATAACTAAAAGTTATTAGTGACGACAATTGATGTCGCCACAAAAAGTGCATATATAGTGGCGACATAATCGCCTCTAAAGGTAAGCAAATATCCGTAGGAGGATGGCATTTAGAGGCGACTTGTTTTCGCCACTATAACTATTATAGTTTTAGTGGCAAGTAACTTCGCCACAATAACTGAATATTAGTGACGACCTTAGTCGCCACAGATACCCTTTTTGTTTTGAAAAAAAAATATGCAGCCATAATATTTTTAATTATACTTGCACAATATATTACACAAGTCAACAACCTATTGAAAATAAAAGTGACAACTAGAGATATTTCCCAAACAATGATACTGGAAACTTTCATAACTCATAGCATAGAGTAATTGTGCATAGTGCATACACATGAAAAGCACATTAAACATAAAAAAAATGTTCCTTGTCTAAAATAAATTCCACCTTGAATGCAAGTAACAACCTCTCAGCTCCTCAGCAAGTGTTACTCCTTTATATTGTTCCATAGAAAGGTACATCATTATTTTTTAGGCATACTTCAAACAGAACAGCTACTACCTACAAAAAAAAATCAAGAACTACTATCAGACCATTCTTTTAGAACATGAACAACATATCTCCCACCATTCAAGGTACACCTGCCACTGTTTCCAACAACATTGCACGACAATCATATTTTTTCTACAATACAAATCAGAGATTACGTACAATCGATGGCGACAAGAAGGTATTTGATATAAAAGCAACTCAAGGATTAATGTTGCAGTGTCTGTGAAGCAATAACTTGAATCACTTCTCCTGTACATATCAAATTATATGTTCATCCTAGTATACTAAGCACAGATCTTTAAAAAGTGTCAAAGGTTTACATATGCAGAAAAACTGATATTGCCGAATGAAGAATTATCATAATGGAATCCTCATCTTAACATTAAATGATACAAAACTAGTTCTTGATTTCAAGAGGAAAACAAAATTTGAACGACCCAATTTAAACAAAAGAAACAGATTGTTTTGCCTACTTAAAAATATCGAATTCAATTCCAAAAACATGCTAAACAAGACCTAGTCTTTATGTTGAAACCTCTTAGAAGATAAAAATAAAATATAGACAAATTAATGATGTCCTCTATTCCTTCCTTTGTCTCATGATGGATTATTCTCATTTCAACAATAAGATAAGCTACATATTAACATATTTTTCATTTAAACAAACTCAAAAAATGATGTAATTACAATAGCTACAGCTACAAGAATATGAGTGATCACCAATGACTATCAAGCTAAACATTGATAATCACACTTACTTAAAACAAAAACAAAGATATGTGGAAACAAAATTAAAACAACATAAGCATTTGAAATGGATTTTACACATGGTGAAAGCTTTAACAAACAATCACCCCATAATACTCAACTTTATGAGAGTAAAATATAAGCACAAGTAAAAATTTTATGTTTTAAAAATCAGAATTCAGATTTTATAAGAAAAGAAAAACTGCAATAATTTTTTTAACGACAAGTTGGTCTTCTTAAGAACTAGAAGAACAATGTTTTAGAAGTGAGAAATTTCAGATTTAAGAACAATTAAATCAACTTCATTTTAAAAACATCTTGAATAAATTTCCAAACTACCTTGTTAAATAAAGGGGAGAAACTGAACGTAGAACTAAACATCTCAAAAGAAAATAAAATTACAAACGAGAAACAAATTTGAGTCTGAAAAAGAAGAAAGCAGGTTTGAAAATCATTTAAGAGGCTAAAATTGTCTCAAAATTAACCCAATATATGAGCTGAATATATGACTTAGGAAGAATCTTATATTTTAAAGAAAAATGAATTTTAAAGGGACAAACACCTATTTGTAGCCTCACAACTTTAAATACCAAACATGTTGAACCTTTAAGTATTAACCAACTAGTCAACATCATGAACATTACTCAACAACAATGACTTAATATTTAATCTAAATTCAGAACGGAAAGTGACAATTTGATCATACTTAGCTCTATTTTCGATTAAAGAAGGCAAGACATAAAGTTTTCATTTCTTAAAAATTATTTTGTTTGACCTACAACTACTGCTAACATAGGAATTAACAATAGGCTAAAGAAAGGAAAACAAAGGGAGAACATATTAATAGCTAACCTCATGCTTTCATAAAAAGGAAAATTGGTTATATAACTCAAACAAGATTATAATTAAGTTAATCTACATG
Source organism: Solanum tuberosum (assembly GCF_000226075.1). NCBI lineage: Eukaryota > Viridiplantae > Streptophyta > Magnoliopsida > Solanales > Solanaceae > Solanum > Solanum tuberosum. Next base: position 1,103,218 of record NW_006239134.1, on the reverse strand, counting down.
AAATAGAAACTGAGTAGAAATGAACATAATAACACTAAAACAGGGGTAACATTACTTATGTAACTCAAACAATGACTAAACTAAACTAAAGTACGCTAATTTAGACACACATATAATACGCAGAACTAAAACTACTAAGACAAGATGCAAATTACACCTAAACAGAAGTAAAACCATGCAAACATGAAACTTAAACTATTCTAATACTGAAATATAAACAAACAATATATAAGTAAACAAATTGAAAAGGGGATAAGATTACCTCTCTAGGGCACCAAATTGAGACACCGAGCTTGATGATCACCCCCACAGCAAATCACGAATTGTATACATGAAAGAAAATTAAAGGAAGAGTGAAAGATTTTTAGGTCAGACAATTTTTTATGCCCACTCTGTAATAACATTGTTCTTGACCTTAGATACTGTTGTTTGGAATGAAAATAATACGCAATTCTAGGATTCGAATAAAAAACAATCAATTTGGGGCAGATTTGGACTTATAAATCCGTTCAGAAAAACTCTTCCAGTAGAAGTTTTGTACGAAAATTCAAAATGAAGTGTTTAAAAGGTAAAAAAGAAAGTGAAGAAATACCATTTTGAGATCGTCCGTCGAAACAAGCTTTTGGACAACCAAAGTTCGTAAGATGCGTATGAAGAAATCCAACTTTTGACAAGTCCTTCATCGTACAAGGTGAGTTTTCATTGGGTTTTCCCAGATCTGGATGGTAACATGGATAATTTTAGAAGTGATTGTGGGAGTTGAGAAATTGTGGCATTATAATATAACATCTAAAATGTGGCCAAATAAATACGATTTTGCAATGAAAAGGAGATAATTAATTAATTAAGCTTTAAAATTTAATAGAGTAAAACAACTATATACAAAAATAGATTAATTATAGTTATTAAATCATAAATGACCTTTATTTTGACAAAATAAAATACATGCTTGACTAATTTTTTATTTTATTTTTGAAGTAAATTAATTCTCAAAATTAATAATAATAATAATAATAATATATATATATATTTCAAAATTAATAATAATAATAATAATATATATATAAAAAGTAACTTGGTTTTTCGTAAATATTTGTTTCACCTTTATGAGATTAAAGAAACTTCACTAATTAATTAAATGAGAACGAAAATAATAAATAATAGGTGTGATCAATAGAGGGTATTTTTATTATCATCATTGAAATTTACTTTTATATATATTTCAAAACTTAATAAAAGATGTTGTTAAACTAATTATTTGTGTAGTACGTAGAGTAAATATTATTGGACATGTCAAATTACTCCATGTACTTGTGAATACTTATTTAAAATATGTGATTAGATTTATGTAATAATAAATATTTATTTATCACAAATACGTCTTTATAACTATTAATAAAAAAACAAAATTACATATAAAACATCTTTAAATTTTTAATAAGAATTGATCTATATACTAATTAGACTAAATATCAAAGAAAATAATTAGTTGTTATTGCAAAAAAGATGCTTTTAGTGGCGACCAAAAACTTGTTGCAAGAGATAACTTTTAGTGACGACGAAGTCGCCACAAAATGTATCTTTAGGAGCGACAATATAAAAATCGCCACAAATATGTTTTCTTCCATGATTCAATAGAAAAAAATAGAACATTTTGTAGCGATCTAACCAAAGTCGCCACTATATGTCTTATTTATAATAGCAACTACACGGGTCGCCCCTAAAACTTTAAGCTTTTGTGGCAACCATAAGAGGTCGCCACAAAAACCTTATATTTTGTTGCAACTAAATGTGTCGCCACAAAAGGTCGTCACAGAAAATGATGTTTCTTGTAGTGATTTGAACCAAGGCTATAGGACCAAGGGGAGGACTTGACCCACGAATAGAGGTGAATCGGGTAGAAATAGGATAGGCTGCCTAACTATCATCACGGGGAGTACCCCCAATCCGAGTGTTATCAATAAATCACTCTAGCCCGAACAATATCCTACCAGAACCGACGAGTAGCTTCCACACCAAGAATTAGAGATACTGGAACTGACAGAAATAGAGGATTTACGAATATATGGTTCAAAGAGCAGTGTTACTTCCTAGCTAAGGCCCAAACTATTAGAATGAGGTCTGCTACATCAATCTACAGGGAGCTAAGCCGTCAGAAGTGACGTTGGGGGATATTACAAGGCCTAACAGCACCTAAAGGACACATTTCTATGGCAATAACTAGCCTAAGCCAGGATTAAGGCCAAACATGCTCCAACAATATTTACGAATCACAAATATGGCACACCACAAGGTGAGGATGATCAAAAAATACAATAGACATGCTTCAACCGCCCGAAAACTTGATAAGTAGCCTAAATATTGGATTCTAGGAATTTAACATGATTAACCACCAACTCAACCCCAAATTCAATCAAATCAACATACAATTACTTAATCATGTTGATCCTATGGAAAGGGAAGTTGTAGCCTACTTGCAGGCCAACCGGGCTCGCACCAGATCACGTTGTCGGAGCTTTTATCTTCTGCACGACCTCAGAACTCTACAACACTATAAAAATAGAATCACAAAGTCAATACAGTCATTTTGACACAACAATCATATTTTTCAGAGACGGATCCAAAAATCGGGTCATACACGGGATTGTGGAACCCGCACCGGGGATCCCGAAATTGACTTTATGAAAAGGTTCATTAAACCTCCCACAATTGTGTCACAAAATTGAATAAAATTTCGGACTCGAAATAGCTCGGAATCAGCCCATGCATTTAAATCACCATTAAAGCTAAAGAAGAAAAGAGGACAACAACTAAAACTCGACAATTACCTCAAACAGAGGTACCCCCCCTCCCCACAGTCCTCGAGCATGCCAATGCGTAGCCACGCCAATTTCGAGCAACCCAACCTTTGAATCACCCAAAATAGAGCTAAACTGAGAGAGAAATCACGTTTAGAAAATGAGGGTTGAATGCTGATTTTCAGCTTTAAATAATGGCAGATCTAATCGCTAAAAGGACTTCTGGTTGCTAAAAAGACATTTTCTAGTCACTAAAAGACTGCACCGATTTTTTTCTATTTTTTTCCAAAGTCTCCTAATGGACCATCAAGATTCATTTGGGATCCGATAAAAATAAACCAGATATGCTACCCCACTAAATTTGACATTCTAGACTCAATGGAATTGTCGGATTTCCGTAAAAATATTGTTATGATAGAAATACCCCTTTGGGACCTATTAGGCCTAAGACTAAACGTTTTGCCTAAACACCCAAATATCAAAAAGAAGAACTCAAGACCCAACCGAATGGTCCAACTAGACCAAATTCAACATTCTTGAGTTAACAGCACTGACAGAATTCTCATACGACAACTTATTCTCCGAATGTTGACCAAAGTAAACTCTAGGACTTTAAGCTTTACAACATCTCTTCCAAGTGCTCAATCCCACACTCGAAGCCTGAGGCCCTAAACTAAAGATCCTTCTAGACCAAATTTGACATTCCGGAGCTAACTGCATTGATGGAATTTCAATCCGAGCACGTTTACCAAGAATGTTGAACAAGGTCAAACTTAGGCCAAATCTCAGAAGCTAAAATGCCTAATGGCACAATCTCGCGCTAGAAGCCTCAGTATTCGAACAGACCATGCCAGTAGCCTAAAATGACCATTCCAGAGTTGATGAAACCGTCACAATTCTATTCTGAGGATTTTTACCTAATGTTCTGACTAAAGTCAACTATTCAAGTTTCAAAAGCTCCATAATAGGGAAACTGGCATAAAACCTAAACAAACGATCAGGCTACTAAAGAGTTAGTGCCAACAAGTCATAAATGACTTGGGGTCACTATAGGAATGCTCTAAACAACGAAAAGAAGGCATTAAGCCGAAAATGAACTTGAGGGTCATTACAATGCACATGTACTAAACAATAGAGTAAGTGTGTGTGTGTATATATATATATATATATATATTTATATACACACACACCCATGAAAGCTCTAACTATAGGAACTTTCTTTTGTGGGTGATTTATGTAGTTAGGAACTTCATATAATAGCAATAATGTTCAATATACTATATAATGAAATAATAAAAATTATCTAAATTTATTTTTATGGTAAGATATAAATATTTGTTTGATGAAATATAATATTGGTCTATAAGAAGATAGCCAGTATATTTATGATCTTATTCATTAAGAAAATAATTATTGTTGTCTTTTCACTTTAGATTCAACAAAAAATTATGCTAGGAACTTTATTAAAAGAAATGTGCTTTTACTAGATTACAAGAAAATTAAAATTTTAGAGAAAAAAATATATACAAAAGAATTGAGAAAGCATGCAGGAATTTGCAGCTTACTATTATTTAGGCTTTACCTCTTGAACATGCTAAATTGAGATAAATTTGACCTTCTGGACTATTCATGCCGAATAAAAGTACAACCAATAAAATTTATATACTTTTACATACCTGAAAAAAAGGAAAAAACATAAGAGTATAGTAATAAAAGAATATGCATTGTGAGAGGCCGCAAAAATTATAATAACTTCAAAAACATAATTTCACTACAAGATAAACTCATGCTTATATCAAGTAAATAGAATTACAAATGAAGCAACAAAACTACATCAAAATATTACAAAAAGATGAGAAATACGAAAAAGTTACCTAACAAATGGATATTGTGTAAAAAGGAATGACAAAATCAGTAATGCACGTCGAAAATGAATTGAAAAAAAGGAATCGTGATATGCCAACCAAAGCAAGAATTTTGTCAAAAGAGTATATAATTCATACTCTTGCAAGGCTTAACTCTAGGAACTTTCTTCGGTGGGTGATTTACGTAGTTAAAACTTCATATAATAGCAATAATGCTCCATATACTATATGGTAAAATAATAGAATTTATCTAAATTTATTTTGATGGTGATATATAGATATTTCTTTTGTTAAATTTAATATTGGTCCATAAGAAGATAGCCAGTATATTTATTTGCTTATTCTTTAAGTAAATTATAATTTTTGTCTTTTCACTTTAGATTCACCAAAAAACTATGCTAGGAACTTGATTACAAGAAACACGCTTTGACTAGATTACAAGAAACTTAAAATTTTAGAGAAAAAAGTTATGTACAAAAGAATTGAGAAAGCATGCAAGAATTTTGCAGCTTACTATTATTTAGGTTTTACGTCTTGAACATGCTAAATTGATATAAATTTGACCTAATGGACTATTCATGTCGAATAAAAGTATAAGCACTAAAGTTTATATATCCTTTTACATACCTAAAAAATAGTGAAAAAATAAGAGTATAATAATAAAAGAATATGCATAGTGAGTGGCAACAAAAATTATAATAACTTCAAAAACATAATTTCACTACAAGATAAACTCATGCACATATCAAGTAAATAGAATTACAAATGAAGAAACAACACTACATCAAAATATTACAAAAATATGATAAATACTAAAAAGTCACCTAACAAATTGATGGGTTGTCAAAGGAATGACAAAATCAGCTAAAAATTTCTTCCTTCTATATTTTCATCCCAAAAATCATGCTACATTCATTGCAAATTGGCAGTACTTGATATGAATGAATACAAATATATTGGTGCAATTAAGTTGAAAACACAAAAGGTAGAACAATTTTCTAAAATATGAAATACATTAACTGGTATTTTAATAAGAGTAGACAAATAGACCTAGCTACATTATTATAATATAGTACTCGACAAATTAATTCTTCTGTTATTGTTTTTATAAGTTTCTCTTAAAGAATTCCAATAAGAGTAGATGAAAAGACTTGACTACAATAGTATTTATTTATTTGTTTCTTACACCATAAAGTACCATTTACTTTCGTATATGTTTCTCTTGAAGATTTATTTCTCTAAGGAATAATATTTATTAGAAATATATATATACATATATTTACACCAATATATTATAGGTTCAATAACGTACAAAACTTACGAATTACAGATGAACTTCTAAAATTTGCTTTTTTATTTGTTTTTGTTTAATTAATAAGTATAACAATCCATAATATTTTATGAGTATGTAATTAAACTTTTTAACTTAATGATTTCTTGCTTAACCACCCCTTTATGTAATTTAAATACTATTATTCAATTAGATATTTAATTAAGAATTTACTTAATGAAGTTAAAAGGTCATTACATATTTATGTAATTAAAATGATATAGTATTTACGGAGAAGGGCATAAAATGCCCCTCAACTATTTGAAATGGCACAAAATTACCTTCCACCCACCTTTCGCCCCCCAAATACGCACGATGTCAAACTTTTGACTCAATAATACCCTTATTTCTAACTGTCCGCACTCATAAAGTGGATGAAGGATAAATTTATACTAGATCTCATAGTTTAAGGGAATTTTATGCCCTTCTCCATTAAAATAATTTGAAATTACTTAATATATGGGTTCGTATGTTTGGCCTGATTTTTTTGTCTTTCATCTTGTCCACCATTTTAAATTTTAATTCATTCTTTCAACTAATGATAAATTAAACAAGGGAGAAAAAAGAAGAAAAATAACAACGACGTACATTTACAAATAGTTAGTTCAATAGAAGATGATTTAATTAAGCAACTATGTATACATATACTGTAATTTTTCTTTCGCGTGTATCCAAAATTCAAACTAAAAGAATCAAAATAACTTTTTTTGCTATCCCCATCGAACATAAACTAATAGAAAAAGAATATGAACATGTATGTTCATTTTTAAGTTTGAATCCTTGATATCTTAATGAAGAATAAGAGATTTTAAAAAAAAAGAGGGAAATGAACAAAACAATTGGATAACTAATAGAAAAACATATATTAATAAAGAATATTAATATTTTTTAGACTAACAATCAAACCGGGCGAGTATCAATTTTAGTTAGATCTCCAATTATAAATTGGGATATAATAAATTGGGCGTTGATTTGAAATAGGTCTATAGGAAGATATCATGAAATTGATATTTTTTTGTATAATATTTTCATGCTTTTTGGGTCAAAATATGAATCATATGTAGGTTTCATTACTTATTTGAGAAGGGTTTAAATTCAGACCAATCAGATTAGGCAACACAATAAATAAATATTCAATACTTTTACTTTCGAGGAGTTGTTAAAAATAAGGGAAAATATCACGAGCCACAAGTTTACATCAAGGATATTTTTGAGCCAAAAGGTTAACTTCATGGGTAATTGAAGCTCAAAAGATGGATGGAGGGTAATTTTGTGCCAATTCAAATAGCTAAGGGGGGATTTTAGACCCTTTTCCGTAGTATTGTATATTTAAATAATTATATGTTTTATAACATTTTAATTTATATTGAGGCAAAAACGTAATCTAACTTTGAAGTTAGGAGCTTCCACTAATAACGAGGTATATAGCGCTCCTTATGGTTGAACACATGGTGATAGTGTACTTTTTTGCTCCTTGTACAACTATAGGAATAATAAAAATGCAACTCTATATAGGGTTCTGCTTTAAAGTCTTAATTATGTTATTCTCTTGCTCCAATAGCAAGCTAAACAAAATGTTTGGACTCCAAGGTTAAAATCAGTGGCACATAGCAATGTATCAAATCATTTTTTATGAGGATATTGTCCGGACGCACTTGCACATTCCACTGTGTATTTGCTATCTCCCATATGCATAGGGTAACTTTGTAATCAATGTTTAAGCAGATTGGAACCATCTAATATCTTTTGCTTCTGACTAAGATTTTGAAGTTGCAAGGTATCAGAGTTAGCTATAAATTGTAATGATCCAGAAAATAACTTCATGAAAACCATTGTCCAAAATTTGAAGAATTAAAAGAATCCTACATGATATTAGAGATAGAGTAGGGTATGGACTACCACAAGATTCGTTAATAGTAGCAAATTGAGCACTGAACCAAAATTCCAGAAATATGATAGATATAACTGATTTCACGTATCAGGATACTTCATCCAATTTTAAGTGCTAACGATCATTAGTCAGTAATATAACCTAACTAAGTTAGTTAGGGTCGAATTCCTAGGGAGTGGTACGTTCTTAAGAATCAAGAGCCAAGTACAAATAAGTTCAAGTCAATTATAGGTAAAGACATTTACGAATAAAAGCATAATTTAAATATGGGTGACACAAGTGTCAAATATGGGGGTTTTGATTGTAATTATCAACTACAACAACAACAACTAACACTAATTAACAAGTAAAGAGACGGGTTCTTGGGATGTGATTGGATTATAAGGCAAGGTAAACAAATGGGTAATTGCAACTAATAGTAAATAGCTGTAAATCAGTGAATAAGCTATAATTTAGTGGGGATAAACTTTCTCTCGAACAATTTATCCCGAATCAAATTGGTTTCTCTCGAACACCAATAAGCATCAACTAAGAACAGTCTAAACTTTAGTCCATTCACTCTCTCGAGCTGAATGTGTCGAAAAATGTTTAGGATTCACTCTCTCGAACTGAACCCGTGACAACCCATACCCGCAGACCATTAAATCAGTAATCTTGGTTTTAAAACCTCTCTCTCAAGCAAGCCAAAAATATGAAGGTAGAATTGCATTTGCACCTACAACTCTTTAAATTAAATCACAATTAATGATTGAAAATCACTTTTAAACAACGTTTAAACTATCAATTAACAATACCCACAAGCTAATCAACCCATAATCACACATCACACCTAAAGAATTGCGATTTTAGCTAAACATCATAAAAAGATAGAAATAGTTACCAAATTGTGTTTTCATCAACTTGTAAGATTAATTTCGTCTTTACAAAGGTCTAAATTGAAGAATCTCAAAGATCCACTTCCAATTTCTCAAAATGGAAAACTTCAATTCTTCAAAGCTAAAGAAAATATTGTCTCCAAACACAGGGTTCTATCTAAAATTGATAAGAAATTCTATATTATGAAAACTCATACTAAACTAAGAATTTAAAAATGTATTTATAGTCGCCAAAAATATGCTGCGAAGGACCATTCGGCGCAGTAAGTCGGGATCGTCGATCCACTCGGCGATCCGCCCTTTGGTCAGTTCGATCACCTTTTTGTTTTGGTCTTCAACATCCTCAAGTTCTGTAACTTTGGGTGATCTAACACTACATCACGGAACCGTTCGGCGACATGCTGACTGCTTCATTCTATGGCCAACTTGATTTTCTCCTTCAGGGATTGGCACACTGGAACTTTAGGTGAGATCATAGCCATTCGGCGACTCGCTCATTGGGTTGGGAGATCACCAGGCTTTCTTTTCTATATTCTTTCAGCTGCCTTGTTCCTTTTTGCTCATTAGTGTCCATGCTTTGTTCCTCAATCTAAATACCTGGAAATAAAGGATTTACATCACTTATTTGCACAAAATAAGACTTTGAGGACACTAAATCTATTAAAATAAATCCCTAAATGAGTCCAAATCGTGGACTCATCAATAACATATAGATATAATCATTAGAAAATATGATTGCACATCAAGTCCATCAAGAAGAATCAGAAGCACAATAACATACATAGATGGATATATCAACCTAACAGATACGCTCAAGTAAATCTGATCAGTATTGCTAAAGGTAGAAAACCAATAACACATTTTATTTGCTTCATTAACTTATATTTCAATTTATGTTTTAATGATGACACTAATCCTAAATGATCTGTCCAAAATTAAAATAAAAATAAGACATCAAAAATCGCATAAATCTAAGAAAGGAAATCACACACTTCCAGAAATAAGGAAGATTGACACACGAGTATAACATAATCAAGGAGATTGACTCGCCTAAAGATGGAAATAAGAAGAGCCAGCAACATACCACAAGGAAAGATACCCTACCACAATCAAAGGATGAATGACTTGTTTAGTTTCAACAAGTTTTTTTTTTTCTAATTGGGGACAGTAGGAAGCATTAAAATAGACAAAACGTAAAGAAAGATAACCGCATTTATGAAATATCTTGTTCAAATACAGATATTCAAGTCAAAGTGAAAGATAAACAGAAAAAAAGATGATGACAAGGTAGAAAATTTACCAATTTTCCTTTTTGAATGCATCTTGAATGCAGAATGCTTTCTTAAGTTGTTATGATTATCAAATTGGTCATTCTGGTGACTATAAACCTCAAATTAAAAAAATATAGCATCGTAAGGAAACAAAGATAATTCATCAATTAGTTATACCTTTGCCTTGATTGATTAAATACGATGCAACAAATCTTTTCTACTCCTTTTTTGTGAGACACACAAAACACAAATGCCAACATCCAAAATCTTTTTGATGTTTGCACAAGAAGCAACATAAGTGCAGATGTTTTAAAGCTTCACAACATGTAAAACAAAATTTGTCTTTGAATTACAGTATCGATAGAAATACTCCGCATCTAAATTGATGCTTTCTCTGACTGTCCCAGCCATGTAAGCCCGTAAAGCACAGTCTGTTGACACCCAATTTTGACCTCAAATTTTTTTAATTCATACTTTTAAGTCTTATTCATTAAATAGTTAAGAATACATTTTTTTATAAATTAATTTTGATTACATTATTTTTGTCACAGTTAGTTGAATATATTAAGAATAGTGTCTCTATTTGAATAAATCATTGTTCTTTGTTAAATTATTATTTTTACATGTAATTATTACTCTTTTTAATATTCATTTTAGTATTTTAACGTAGTCTAAAAATATATTGATACACACCTATTTTATTAACCAATAATTTTGGGCCATGGTCCTGAGCCCATGGTTGAAGCCCATTATATTGTATAAATGTGGTTTGTTTTCAATATAAGTCTTACTTAGTGGTAAAATAATTTTCATTGTGGTGTGAAGTTTCAAAAATTGACAAAACCCTAAAAGCTTTCTCTTCCATTTTTTTCCCTCTCAGCCACCACCACCACAAAGCTCCAAACCCACCGGCAAAACCACACTTGAAACCCCAACCAATCCGCCTTCATTCTCACAATCTTCAACAAGGTTCACCCAAGCAGCCCCCCTAATCTCCAGACCATCCCTCCCTTTGCTCTCCTACTCCAGAAAAATCCACACCCCGCCATCGCTAAAAAAACTCGGCAACCACTAAAACCCCCATTCTCTTCATCTTCTTCGGTGAAGTAATGACACCAGAGAACATACAACCCGAAATCACCTCAATTCCACCACAAAACCTCAACCAAATCAACCCAAACCCCAATAAATCCATTGAAAACAGACTCACACCACTAATGCCTCCCTTCTTGTTTCCTCATTTTCGTGTCTTTTGTTTGTTTTGCAGGTAGTCAGCAAGTTCAAATATGCAGCATAGCTTTGTCGGACAACAACCAACAACACCACATCGACCAGCCATACCCCGCCACAAATACCATTGGCGAACGGTATCCGGCTCACTACCTTTGTTTCATCTTCTTTGATGACTCTGGTATCTCTATTTTGCTTTGGTTTATATTATTTTTGTTCTTAAGTTTTCACTTCAGCCATGAGTTCCTCCAACAAACTCCATAAATGTTGGGGTGCCTAGATTTTATTCATTCTATTTGAGATGTTGTTTCATTCTTGTTATGTTGTTGTATGACTGATTACTGTTGTTAGTAGGTTGGTTTTGCACAATTTCTTTTCCATTAATTATTATGTCATTCACGACTAACTTAGTAACTTTTGTTATTATTTAATTTTGAACTGTTATTAAATTGTTTAGTTAACTATGTGTTTAAGTTTTCTACTAAATATGTGTCAATGCTATTATTTGATTTTGTTGTATCATTTTTTCTAGTTTTAAAAATTAATTATTATTTTACTGCCATATTTCATTCTTAGAAAATGTGTCTATTGTTTCAGATATGTTCATTTCCTCATTATTTTTTAGTTGTTGCTCTATGTTATTCACAATCTTGTTACACTTTGATTTAGTTCATCCGTGAGTCATTTTGTTTACTGTTTGTTAGTAATTGCATGTTATTTTATCTTTGTAAATTTTATATCATTTTGAATTTGAAATTATTATAAAAAATGACCAATGAAAAAAATCTCTCACTAAATTTTCGAGGCCTCCCCATTATTAAAGAAGGAAATTTAGTTCAAGTTTATATACATTAATAGTAATATATAAGTTTAATTAATTACCACTTAATGTGAAAAGATGGACAAATAACTGTCCCCGACAAAGTGAAATAATTGTTTCAAGTTATACGATCTAGGGGAAGTGTGCGTAATGCTGGCCGATCCTAACATCAGTTATGAGGAGCCGGACAACGAAGCCTCCTTCCAAGATAGAGTTGTGTCTGACGGTACTCTCCTGGCAAGAAGAAATTATTCTATTGTGTTTTTCTGGCGAGTTAAGTAATTAGGAGGGACAAAAGAGAGATGTTTTCTATCAATCGAAAACAGATATTGGCCCCCATGCTCCCACGGTCTGCTTATCGAGGAATAGAAAGAAAGGAATCAAGGATAGAGAAGGTTGGGTTGGGGTATAGAGTCGTTAGCGCGGTGGTGGGTAACAAAAGACGTGCTCATACGGTTCATAGAAGAATATGAAAAAGTAGATTCATTGTTGGAACTTTCCCTCCTCTATATTCGAAATATGCCGCCCTAGTTGCATTATGATTTGTAGCTCAAATGGTCCTTTATTAAGTCTCTATTAGCCTTATTCTTATTGTGTGCCTTGTGAGCGTGTTTGAATCTGCGAAGGAATTCACTCGGATGTTCCCCTAACCCAAATTTTTGTCTTAGATATAGATAAGTAAATAAAATGGCGAGATCTCGCTTATGCTTCTTGATCCTAACCCTCTTATAAACTATAAATCTTATTATAAATAACGAGAACAACTTACAAAGAAACATTTCTTTTTAAAAAACTAAAGAGGCTGCTACCTTAATAATGTAAAAAATAATAGATTGGACCAAGGATATATTAGATGGAATAGGTCCACAAACAAGGAAAACTAGAATAGGAGACAAAACAAAATCAGATTAGACTCGCATCTCCGGCCGAGACTTTGTTACCCTAAACTTGATGCACTCAGTTTCCATATTTTTCCTTCAAGCTCTTTCAAGCGAAGTATCGCTAATATACTCCTCTTTAATCAAACTTTTTCTCCTTTCCTTAGATCAATGTGTTGAATCCTTACAAGATTAATACCACCATCTTATGAAAACAACAAAAAACAAACATAAACTAGAGGGTTAAATTTGTCCATTTATGGTGCCGAGAGAAACACCATAGAACAATTTTCTATGGGTGTGTAATCTTACCCCTAACATTATCGATGCTTCCCTAATGTCTTTGTTCGAGAACTTTTGTCCGCTTGATAGCGTAACGACATATAACTCTCGCTGGTTTGGATTTATCCATTTTAGAAACATCAATGACTCAAAGAAGGCTAAAGACGCGCTCTAAGGATGCTTCTTCCATGGAAATCCTCTTAGGATTTGAATTCACTAGGTCGACATAGAGATAAGCATAAATAAAAACCGGGTAAAAAGATGACACATATGTTTCTTTTCGTATTTTTCAATTATGTAAAGATGAAACATAATTAGAGTAAGCATCAAATGAACGGAAATGATGTCCCAAGACATAAATAGGGATAAAATAGTCAGAAATCCTTTCTCATGGATGTTTCTTAAGGGGTGTGTAAAAAGAAATCACGCGAGATAATTTAAAATGTAAGGGTACAAAATAAGAAGTGTTAACCAGGCTTTGAGATCGATATTATTTGGGACTTGCACACTTTCCATAGTAAGAACACTCTGTTGACCTTTTTATGCTTGAAAACATACAAGAAAAATTCTCAGAATTTAGAAATATAATGTTACTTCAAGATATTTGAGGACCGTCAAACACTTTCCAAGTTCTAGATATTATTGAGTCATCTTTTTAAAGGATGAATGCAATTTTTCCACCCTTAATCAGAGGTCAAGAATCCTAAGACCATATTAATTTCTAGTCATGAACATTTTCCCCTTCAATAAGTCCGACCTATAATGAGGATTAATCAAACAAATGAGTACGGAATACTAAATAGTTAAACAAGAAAAGGGAGACGTGATTATCAAACAATAAATAAGGAAACAGAAAGAAAAGAGAGAGAAAATGAAGTTAATCCGTGAGAAAATTGAATTTCCTGTAGCGACCCTAAAATGAAATAGGAAGAAATAGAGCCTCGGATGTGTTTTTGGAAGTTTGGTATGTTGTTTGAGGGCTAAAACATGTAAAAGTGACTCTCTCGCTTAGAACATCATGTTTAGGGGTTAAACATCTGGGTACGACTCCTTAAAGACCACTCGAGGGGTCCATAAGGAGGACCCCAACATCTGCCAAAAAGCTGTCAAAACAGCTTGGTCCACGAGACCCATTCACGGCCCGTGGATCTATCTACGGCTCGTGGATCAGGGCCGTGGATCAGGCCTGCAAGAGGGGAGCCTCTGAACTTAGTTACGGAGCAGCAGCACGAGGCGTCAACCCATCCACGGTCCGTAGATGGGGAACCGTCGATGGCACCTGCAATGCTGTCAAAAAAGATTGGCCTAGGTAAGTTAGGGTCAATTTTAAATGGTCATATCTCTTAGCTCAAAACGAATTAGGTGGGCCTCTACCTATCCAATGAAAGGTCTATGAGTCCTCTTTCCAACGCCACCGAGTTCGCCTCATTCCGATCTCGGAGTAAAAAGTTATGGCCAAAATAGTGAAGTGCTGTCTGTCCCGGATCCAAACGACGGACCCAAACCACGGCCGGTAGATCAAACGACGGTCCGTGGATTGGGGTCCGTAGATGCTGCCAGCTTTTGTCATTTTTATTTTTAGTTGGGGCCTTGGGAATTAATTAGTTGTTAATTAAGGTCTTAGGGGGTTCGGTTAGGAGTCAATTAAATGACTTATATGAGTCCATTTAGACCCCAAGTCAAGAGAAATTCCCTCACTTCTCTAATATTTCTCTCCAACTCAAGAAGAAGAAGAAGTGGAAGCTAGGGCCTTGGTTCAAGTCTTTCTTCATCAAAATTCTTGCAAGATCATAGCAAAGGTATGGTGATCCTTCATCTAGGGTTAGCTTTCACCCTAGAGTCCATTCAAAGTTAGTTTCCAAAGGTTTCAAGTTCTTCAAAACCTAGGGTTTTTATTCTAACTCATGGGTTCCTTCTTCAAACGTTTTCAAATGGTTGTTAATGACTTATTATGATTGTATGAGTGTTTAAATGATGATTTATGGCGAAAATACTCCATGAATCCATGATTTCTCTCTTTTCCTAGCTTATGCCTTTATGAAGTGGGTTGTTGATAATGAATGTATATGAATCGAACTTCTTTAAATGTCTTTATATTGTTGAAGTATGTCATTACTCATGCTTATTTTATGGTGTATTGTTGGTGTATTGGTATGAGAGGCTTATGGCCTTAAAGGCAAGATATGAGAAGCTATTGTGGATTTAGAATCGTTTATTTGTTTGCTACATTGTGACCATGGCCTTAAAGGCATAATATGAGAAATTGAAGTATTTCCATGACATTGTATGAATGAGAATTCAATGAAGATAATGTGATCATGTTATGAACGTAAATGTGTTATTATTGAAAGGATTTTTCTCAATTTGACACTCATGAATGTTAATGATAAGTAATGAATCTTGGATCGGCAGGCCCATGGCACCCTTCCACTAATGATGAGTAATGAACCTTGGATCGGCAGGCCTATGGCACCCTTCCATGAAGGTTAACGATGAGACTTGAATCGGCAGGCCCCTGGCACCCTTTCAAGAGGAGTTAATGAGCTTTCCCAAATGAACCTTGAAACGGTAGGCTTTAAGCACCCTTTCACGTGTTAATGAATGTAATTTGGAATCGGTAGGCCTATGGCACCTTTCCATAAAGGTTAATGATGAGACTTGAATCGGCAGGCCCATGGCACCCTTTCAAGAGGAGTTAATGAGCTTTCCCAAATGAACCTTGAAACGGTAGGCTTTAAGCACCCTTTCACGTGTTAATGAATGTAATTTGGAATCGGTAGGCCAAGTAGACCACCTCTTTTCGGTGTGGGGACTCATGACACCGGATTCCATGACAAGCTCTCATGGTCTATGTCGGTTAAATGCTTACTTCCCATCATGTGAGATTTCATTATGGTTTCTTGACAGGTTCTACAAAGTGTAGGTAGTAGTATGGGATGCTACCTATACATTGCACGAGTAGGCTTGGAGAGGGTCATAGTGAGTTTCTCTAAATCCTAATGACTGTGACATGAATGTACCCTAAATGAGGTTATTAAAGAATGTTGGCTCTTAAATGCTTAATATGTTATGCATGTTATACTTGGGTTATATTACGAGTTATTTTCCCTTGTCATGTCTTAATTAATGATATACCTCTTATGTATGAATATTGTGCAAAGGTGAAAGAAAGGAATGATAAGTTACTTTAAGTGACCTAAATGTGGTGCCTTAGTATGGATGGTGGTATGGGACGCCATCTATACATTGCACGAGGTATAGCATAAGGGTTTCTTGAGGTGAAGGTCCAAGGTAAAGGTTTTCATGTTGATATTGTTTAAAGGTGATATTATGACTTACTTGATGTTATGCTTGTCTTGTATGTCTTTTATGCTATTGTTCATGATATTTCAAAAAGGTGGCATAATGCATGGTTTCTAACTAAAATGTCCCTTTTAAAGCATATTTTTGCATGGTCATCATACTTAGTACTTAATTGTGCTAATTCCATATTTCTCTATTTTCTATAAGTGTAGGTTCCGGCAAGTGATCCCTCTTAGCTAGTCTAAAGTATTGGATTGCTTTCCTCCAAGACTTGGTATGTCCTCATGGATTCGAGGACAAGACTTTTAAGTTCTTTTATTTTTGTAATAGACACTTTTAGTTATTGTTTTGATTGTAAAGGGTGGTATCCCTACTTATGTTTTGGGTTTGTGTCTAAGATGGCCATGTGAGACTTAGACTTCCGCTGTGTATTTTTTTTTAGTTGTTTTAAAGAAGTTTAAACGTGTGGAGGTAAATAAGTTTTTTTCATTCCGCACTATTTTCATTATTGAATGCAATGAACGACTATGTGGCTTGTATAAGACCCCTTCGGGGTCGAGTACGCCGTGTTACGACTTGGGGGTGCTCCCGGGTCGTGACATTTCCAAATTGAGAAAAAGGGACTTCTTCAATAAAAAAACACGACTAAAATATCTGGTGCCATGATCTATCCCAGCATCTTGATGTCTTCTAAGCAAAACAGTCGATTAACATATCTCCAACACGCTATCGCAATAGTAACATCCGATTGAGGCATACCTCTCGTTCCTTCCACACTACTTGATGGTTGAAACTTACTTAGACTTGTAATAAGGTCATTTGTTAAGAAAGACCTCACTTGCGAAACCTTAGAGGATGTTTTCTCAGGTGCATCCACATATTGAGGTTGATAGGACTCTGGTGGCAAGGATATTCCGCTAGGTGTATGAGGTGTAGATTTTAGAACCACACGATAAAAACATGTTGGACGATCAACTTTCAGAACCTTCCTAATGAAGTCTGAAGGTGGAAACAAGAACATATTGGTTCCACCATCAAGTTTTGCAGCCCCAACACGATCTCTTGAACTCAAGTACCTCAAAAACTTTGTGTATGAGGCAAAATCTTTATCAATATTCGGGTAGAAGAATAAAATGTTGAACCCTACAATAGCAGTTGAATAATATTTAGCCAAGTTGTATAACGCTGTTCCGACTAAGCAGTTGAGTACATTAGGACTACAAAAAGAAAAATGTCAGCACTTGAATGTACCTAATAAAATCCATACAAAATAGTTAACTTATATAGGAATTATATGTATTGTGCTAATCCAAAGAAAGATCAAACATGAATATATTCTATGCTAACAACTTTTCTTGATAAAATTTAGTAATGAGTTTTATAAGAAATTATGCTAAATCATAATTATATCTCAGATTCTATACTTACACCGATAGGAACACAAAGAACACGACACACAAATTTTCCATTCTTGGCGATAATGCAAAACCATATATAGTCATGGACATAATAGTGTTGTCAAGGAGAAACTCTTGCATCACTGATGATGCTTAACTGAGTGTTACAAGACCTGAAGAAACATTTCTACCAAATGGACCTAAACCATATTGTTCATCTAACACATGAACTCAATCACTTGTTCTTTTATGAGGATAAGAACTATAATTTTCCCCATTAATCCTCGAACTTTTAGTTTCCCTTTAACTAGAATCAGTAATAAACTGTCTTGAAATAAAAATGTGAAACCTGCCTTGCATACTCAAAGGTCTAGGTGGGATGTCAGAACCATAATGTGGAAAACATCCAGATACATTAGAATCTAGCATAGGGCAATTCTAGCCAAATGTATATGTGCTGGTTAAGACACCCTATGTTGGCCTCAAATGTATCTGGACGCTTTCCATCTTACGGTCCTGACATCCCAGGTAGACCATTGAGTATGCATAGTAGGTTTCACCATGTTATTTCAAGAACAGTAATTACTGATTCTAGCGAACTTCAAAGGGAAGCTAAAAGATCGAGGATTGATTGGGCAAATTATTGTTCTTATACTTATAAAAGAACAAGGGATCAAGATCCTATGTTGGATGAACAATATGGTTTGAGTCCATTTAGTAGAATGTTTCTTCAGGTCCTATAACAGTTAGTCATGCAAACAACGGTGATGAAAGAATTTCTTGTAGACAACACGATTTTTTCCATGAGTATATATGGTGTGGTATTATAACCCATAATGGAATATTTGTATATCGTACTGTCTATGTTCCTATCGGGGAAAGCATAGAATTTGAGATGTAACTCTGATTTAACAGAATTTCTTATGAAACTCATTCCTAAATTGTGTCAAGAAAAGTTGTTGCACAAAATATGTATGTTTGATATTTCTTAGGATTAACACAATTTATATAATTCTTATATAAGTTAACTATTTTGTAAGGATTTTATCAGCTCCATTCAAGTCCTTACATTTTTCTTTTTTGCAGCCTTGATGTAGCCAACTGCTCAACTAAAATGGGGTAGACAAGTTGACTAAACACTATTTACATGTTGTTGTCATGTTCAACATTATGTTCCTCTTGTCTAGTCCTGACGGAGATTTTACCTCATACACAGAGTTTTTGTAACACCTTGGATCTCAAAATGAAGAAAATCCTAGTTTTCAGAAAAACTGGTGCTAGTACCAACGAAACCACCCTTCGACCATAGGTAGAACCACAGACCGTATGTGGGGTTCCATCGTTAAGGTCCAAATTTTGATGGTCTCCGATCCCACCCATGGTCGACGAGTATGGTCCGTGGTTGGACCTACGGACCGTACGTGAGGGTCAACAACTATTTCAACAAAAATGTTTATTGGGTCAACTCCAAACGGTCATATAATTTAGCACAAAAGGAATTAGGTGGCCAATTATCTATCAAATTAAAGATAATTGAATTCTCTTTACAACGCCAATGAGTTTGCTAAAGTCCAAGATCAGAGTAAAAAGTTATGCTCATTTTAGTGAAGCCTTATTAGCTAAAGCATGAACGACGATCCCAAACGACGATTGGTAGTTCAAATAACGGCCTGTCAGTCCTGTAGTAGATGGCACTCGTCCGGTTTAAGTTAGGGTCATTTTGGTCCTTTTCCCTATGCATTAGTCACTTAAACTATGTCGTTTTGCTCAAAGTAAGCCTAATAACCTAGTTAGGCGTACCCAGAACCGTTATTCTCCAAAATTCATCCAAATTAGAACGAAAAGAAGAGAAAGAGGCACCAGTTTCTTTCAAGAACACTGTTTCTTGTTCTTGAAAGAAACTGGCGCCTGTTTCTCTTGTTTTCGTTCTAATTTGGATGACTTTTTGATAATGAGGGTTCTGGGTATGTTTGACTAGGTTATTAGGCTTACACTGAGTAAAACTGTGTAGTTCAGGCATCAAACGACATAGTTTTAGTATTCAACGCATAGGGTAGAGGATCAAAGCGACCCTAAATTAAAATTGACAAGTGCCATCTACTACAGGACTGATGATCCGTCGTTTGAACTACCAATTGTCATTTGGGGTCGTCGTTCATTCTCTGCCAAATAGGGCTTCACTTAAACGAGCCTAAATTTTTACTCCAAGCATGGATTCAATTACCTTTAATTTGATAGATCATGGGCCACCTAATTCATTTTATGCTAAAAGATATGATCATTTGAAGTTGACCCAACAACTATTTTCCTTCAATTCGTTGATGACCCACACCTACGGTCAGATCTACGGTATGTAGGTCCAACCACGGACCATAGTGATTGATCGTGGATGGGATTAGAGACCATTAAAATTTAGACCTTAACGATGGAACCCTATCTACAGTCTATGGTTCTACCTATGGTGTGTGGGTGGTTCCATTGGTACTAGCACCTGTTTTTCTGAAAACTAGGATTTTCTTTATTTTAAGATTTGAGGTGTTACATTATCTCCCCCTTGGGAACATTCTTCCTCGAATGATTTCTAAACAAGTTGAGTGTGGAGGGAAGGAACTTCTATCCCTACCACTAAGTACTAGTAACTGATATCTGACTGATCTGAGGTCCATGAGCATACAAATATACTGAAATGAAAGAATGACTTAGGGAACAAAATACTGAGACTGAATTACACAAGAGTAAACTGAGAGATTGGAGAGGAACTATTGCCTCAAGCTGAAACGGAATCGGAAGGAAAGAGATCAGGGTACTTGGCCATCATGGCTGCTTCTACTTCCGATGTAGCTCCCTCTACTACTTGATTTCTCCACAAAACCTTTATTAAAGCGACTTCCTTATTTCTCAACATACGAACCTGACGGTCAAGACTTTCAACTGACACTTCTTCATGAGTGAGACTATCCTTCACAACCACACTCTCTAATGGTACTATCGACGCCAGATCACCCACACACTTCTTGCACAATCAAATGTGAAAGACTAGATGAACCGCTGCTGGTTCTACTGGAAACTCTAACTCATAAGCCACATTACCAAACTTTTTCAAGATTCTGTAAGGACCTACAAAGCTGGGACTGAGCTTTCCTTTATTTCTAAATCTCATCACCCCCTCTTCATAGGTGAAACCTTCAAGAAAACCCAATCATCAATTTAAAACTCTTAGTCCCTTCTCCTCTCATCTGTATAGGACTTTTGACGACTCTGAGTAGTCTTTAGGATCACTATCCCATTTTTCCTTAACCTCCACTACCTATGAAGATTCTGATCCATTCTAAACTATTACCCCACCATCTAATGTGTCCGTAAGGCAGACTCCTAAACGAGTAAGCTGGTGAACATTTGGCTAGCTCTTTCCTTTGTTCCTCAACACGTGCTACACTACCCATAGACAGCCTGCTGAGAGCATCATCCACTATATTGGACTTACCAGGATTGTAAAGCACATTTATGGCATAATATTTGAGGAATTCAAGCCATCTCCTCTGACAAAAATTCAACTCTTTCTAGGTGAACACATACTGAAGGATCTTATGATCTGTGAATACATCAATATGAACACAATTCAAGTAGCGTCGCCAAATTCTTAGGGAAAATACTCTGGCTACAAGCTCGAGGTCATAAGTCGGGTAGTTCTTCTCATGGACCTTAAGTTGTCTAGAAGCATAAGCTATGACCTAACCTCACTCCATCAACACACAACCTAGGTCGACCCTGTATGCATCACAATATATCACATAATTGTCTGAACCATCTAGTAGAGTCAAGACTGGAGAAATAGTCAGCCTAGTCTTAAGTTTTGAGAAGTGTTTTACACACTCATCTCACCACATAATTTTGACCTTCTTCTAAGTCAACTTTGTCAATGGTGAAGTTCTGGATGAAAATCCTTCAACAAATCTCCTGTAATAATCCGCCAAACCTAAGAAACTCTTGACAGTAAATGGAGAGGTGGGTTTGGGCCAGTGTTGTATTACCTCAATTTTCTATGAATCCCTTCGCTGGATACCACATGACCGAGGAAAGCAATGGACTCTAGCTAGAATTTACATTTGCTAAATTTAGCGAATAACTGGCGATCTTTGAGAGTTTGCAGAACAACTCTTAGATAAGTCACATGCTCCTCCTCACTCCAAGAATAAATAAGGATATCATCAATAAAGACAATGGCGAACAAGTTCAAATATTGTTTGAACACCTTGTTCATTAAGTCCATAAAAGCTGCAGGAGTATTTGTTTGTCTAAAAGACATAACTACAAATTCATAATGACCATACCGAGTTTTGAAAGCTGTCTTCGAAATGTCACTATCTCTAACTCAAAACTGATGATAGCCAGATCTTAGATCTATCTTAGAAAAGCAACTAGCACCCTGAAGTTGGTCGAACAAGTCATCAATCTGGGGGATAAGATATTTATTCTTCATTGTGACCTTGTTCAACTGCCCATAGTCAATGCACATTCAAAGAGAACTATCTTTCTTTTTCACAAACAAGATTGAGCATCCCATGAAGATATATTGGGTCTGATGAATCCCTTATCTAGAAAGTCTTTCAACTACCCTTTCAATTACTTCAGCTCGGCTGGAGCCATACTATAAGGAGGAATCAAAATAGGCTGGGTATCTCGAAGGACATCTATTTCGAAGTTGATTTCTCTTGTGGGAGGAACTCGGGGAAGATCTTCTAGGAACACTTCTAGAAACTCATTTAATAGTGGGACCGACCCAAGAGTTGGGGTTCCAGAGTTTAAATCCTTAACCCGGAAAAGATGATAGGCATACTCTTTGGAAATCATTTTTCTGGCCTTAAGGTAGGAGATAAATCAACCCACAGGCACTAAGCTACTACCTTTCCACTCTAAGACTGGCTTATTTGGAAATTGAAACCGAACAATCCTAGTTCTACAATCGATTGAGGGATTACATGAATGTAACCAATCCATACCTAGAATGATATCAAAATCTATCATTTCTAACTATACAAGATTTGGTGTGGTGACTTTCTGAGAGACTGTGACAGAGCAAATTCCGTATACCCGTCTAACTATAACTGGGTCACTAACTGCGGTAGAGACTGAGAGAGTTTCTGGACTGACATCGAAGTTTACTTCTATATAGGTAGCTACAAAATACAGTGTAGCCCCTGGATCTAACAATGCATAAACATCTAAATAAAAGACTCGTAACGTACCAGTGACCACATCAAGAGAATCTTCCTGGTCCTGGTGAGCCCTGAGAGAATACAACCTATTTTGGCGTTGACCGCCACATGTACTAGACGAAGAACCCTGCTGAGTTAGGCGACCTCTTGGTGGTGCTGGAGTTGTAGAGTGAGCCCTATTGTTGTTTCCTCCTTTCCCTTGCCTGGCAGAAGGGAAATCCTTCAACCTATGGCCAGACTAACCACACCCAAAGCACCCTTCTTTACCTGCAAGACACTCACCCAGATGGTTCTTACAACACTTTGGACAAGTTGGAAAGGTCATGTTACCTAAAGCACTCGCCTGAGACCTAGAGCCTGATGTCCTAACTTTCTGATTCTATCAAAACCTGGGGAATGGAGCACTAGCTGATGAAGTGTTGAGGCTGTAAACCTCTGCTGAAACTATGATTGATTCCCACCGTCCGAGTTCTATTGTGAGTATTCATAGTTTCCTATTCTTGTCTTTTTGTTATCCTTAGCCAATTACCTAAGCTTAACTCCCTCAACATGCTGAGCATGAGTCATTAGTTTGGAGATATTCATATCCCTTAGAAGCATGAAATTCCTGCACTCAGTCTTCACCAGATCGAATACCCCAAACAAGAACTTACTCATTTGTTCCCTTGAATTAGCAACTATGTGTGGAGAATACCTGGAGAGTTGGATAAACTTCAGCCGTACTCTTGGACCGACATTGACCCTGCTTCAAGTTTAAAAATTCTTGTGTGCCTTAGCTTTCCTTAATTCCCTTGGGAAGAACATGTATAGGAAAGCTCCAGTAAAAAAATTCCTTTTTACTAGAGTTGCATGTGCACCCCTGTTATCTTTCCAGTGAGTGAACAAGAGATGAGCCACATACTTAAGTTGGTAGGATGCCAACTCAACACTCTCAGTACCAGCCACTTGCATTACTCCAAGAACTTTCTTAACCTCATCAATAAATTTTTGTGGGTCCTCACCAACCTTCGACCATAGAAACTCAGGCGGATTTATCTGAACAAAGTCTCAAACCCTAGCTACATCTGATCCACCATTTGTGTAAGTAGGAACTAGGTAAAACTGATTGTTCTAATTGGCCACACTCCGAGCTAAGAGTTGGATTGTATTCCAAAATTCTGCATTCATAACCTCATGGTTCGAGAATGGAACAACTGCGTTAGCATTGCATGTATTAGCATTCCATGCATTAGTTCTATGAAGAGGTATGATCTAAAACACATAAAGACAGAATAGAAAGGAGAAGTTTGATCATACCCACACACGATAAGAATAGCAAAGAAGTGAAGTTTTTCTTAATAGACTTCATAGGCTCCCACTCATAGATGTGGTGTGCTTCACACTAATGAAAGAAGACTCAGTGCGACTTTCAGACACCCTAGGACTCTTGAACCTAATGCTATGATACCAATTTTTTCATTCCCCGAGGATACCACCATGACATAAAACAGGACCTAGGATCACGAGTTACACCAAGTTAACCCTATGTCTTGCATATATCAAGCATATTGACAATAACTGAATAAGACATGTACTATGTGGAAGCTAAAACAATGGATAACTGAAAGTGGGAAACTCCCAACTAGTCTGAATGTATAAAAATACTAAGAGTTAAATAACAACTGCAAGATAAACTTAACAATTCTAGTTGATTTTATTATAATAGCTGAAAAGCCTCTAACTGAGTTGAGTAGTTGGGACATGCCCCAGCTAACTCTAACAAAACTAAAATCTAAATGTAAAAACTAAAATGAAAAACATTTCTTTTATTCTCGAAGTATGAGGAATCACCACTGAAGCTGATGAGTACGTACCGATAATCGATCTAAGCGTGATCTTGATGGTGAGTACCTAAACCTACATCATGAAATGATATAGCACAAAATATGCATCAGTACTTGGAATGTACTGAGCATACAAGATATAGATACTAAGTTGAACAAATATATATAAGTTGAACAAAGAATAACTGAGCAATGATATAAATTGAGCAAGAATGTACCTACTGAAAACATAACTGAAAAGCTAAACTGAATGCAATGACCAAGTGCTAATCATGAACATGACATGCTAAACTGAATATTGAAGTATATACTGAAAACCTGGTCAAATGCATTAGGAGTTTGACTATGGGAGCTACTATTAACTATCATAAACCATGTCAGCTAAACATGGAGTCCGATGTATACGCCCCATCGAGCAGACCCAATATACCTTGCTAGGGGTATAAAGGCATGACTGGCGTGATCACTAAATCTGATGCCTAACAGAGGGAACTTATACTCCTACGGGGGCATATAGGTTTGGGATATGAGGGTACATTGAACCCTAGTCCAACTCGATGCTAAGTCTACTCCCAACTGAATATGTATATGACACAAATGTAACTAAAATGTTGAACTAGTGAATAGCTCAAAATACTGACATGCAATCTAAGAATGCAACATTTATATATTGATAATGTAACATTCAAAATCTGGAGCATGATTTTCTGTTCAACTCCCTAGAAAGTATAATTCGTGGACTAATAGAATTTATACAAACTACGGTTCTGAGTTTCATACAAGGAATTAAGTAAGGTTTCCAAGAATAAGCAATTTGATTTAGGATACTACAACAACTAACTCAGAGTAAATATCGAAGATTTTAGAAACCCTAGGTCTAAACAAGATATGGATCATAAAGTAACTGACTGAATTCTAGGGACCTAGTGGATCAAATTAACCCACTAGTGATATCCACATACCTGGTGATGAAATTTAAGGAGAAATCTTTTGGATTACAGGGCTGAAACTTGAAGAACACTACTGCTTATTCTTGAAAGAAACTTGCGCCTCTTTCTGTTTTTTTGAGTTCTAATTTGGATTACTATTGGAGAATGAGGGTTCTGGGTATGTCTGACTAGGTTATTAGGCTTAGAATGAGTGAAACAATTTAGTTTAGGCATCAAACGACGTAGTTTAAGTGGCCAACATATAGTGGAAAGGACCAAAATGACCCTGACTTAAAATTGTCGAGTGTCATCTACTATAGGACTGGCGGGCCGTCGTTTGAACTACCAATTGTCATTTGGGGTCATCGTTAATGCTCGGCCCGACAAGGCTTCACTAAAATGAGCATGCCTTCTTACTCCGAGCTTGGATTTTAACAAACCTAGTGGCATTGGATAGCGGATTCAATTATCTTTAATTTGATAGGTCATGGACCACATAATTCATTTTGTGCTAAAATATAAGATCGTTTGAAGTTGACCTAACTTCCATTTTCCTCCAATTGGATGCTGACCCTCACCTACGGTCTATAGGTCCAACCGCAGACCGTACTGGTCTATCGTGGTGGGATCAGAGACCATCAAAGATTGGACCTTAATGATGGAACCCTATCGACAGTCTGTTGTTTTACCTACGGTCCATGGGTGGTTATGTTGGCATTGGCACCAGTTTTTCTGAAAACTAGGATTTTCTTCATTTTGAGATCCGAGGTGTTACACTCTTATATACTTGCTAGGTCAGTTAAACAGAAAATCATGCTCCAGATCTTGAATGTCACATTCATAGTATATAAATGTTGCATTTTCTGTTAGATGTCAGTATTTTGAGCCATTAAGTATTTAGTGCATTTTAGCTTCATATGTATTCAGTTGGGAATAGACTTAGCACCGAGTGGAACTATGGTTCAGCGTACCCTCATAGTCGGAGAACTACGTGCCCGTGTAGGATTATAAGTCCCCTCTGTTGGGCATCAGTATTAGTGATCACGCCAGCCATGCCTTTATACCCCTAGAAAGGTATATTGGGTTCTCACGTGGTTTTTGTCGATTAATAGTAGCTCCCAAATTCAGATTGTTAGTGTATTGACCAGGTTTGTAGCAGTTACTTGAGTATACAGTTCATCATGTTATCTTCATGGTACTTGGTCATTGCATTTAGTTTAGTTTTCAGTTATATTTCAGTATCTATATCCTTGTTCAGATTATATCATTGCTCAGTTACGAATTGTTCAACGTATATTTTTTGTTCAGTTTAGTATATCTATATCCTTCATGCTCATTACATTCCAAGTACTGGCACATACTCTGCACTACATCCTTTCATAATGTAGGTTGAGGTACTCAGCATCCATATCACGCCTAGATCAATTCTCGGTCCAACTTCAGCAGCTTCATTGGTTAGTCATCATTCTTCGAGGACAATAGACATGCTTTCATTTTAGTCATTATTTTTAGTTTTAGTTTTGTTATAGTAAGCTGGGTGGCATGTCGTAGCAACTCAACTCATTTAGAGGCTTTTCAGACATAGTAGTAGATTTAGCTTGAGTTGTTGAGTGGTTGTTTCAGTTATCACAAAACTCTTAGTATATTTTATATATATTCAGACTAGTTGGGTTTTCCCCCATTTTAAGGTATCCACTATATTAGTTTCCGCATACTACATGATTTTCTAAGTTATTTTTGGTATGTTCATAATATACCAAATTTAGGCTTAGTTTGGGGTCACTCGTGATCCTAGGTCCCGTGTTGCGTCAAGGGGTTAGCCTCGGGGAGTGACAAACTTGGTATCAAAGCATTAGGTTCAAGAGTCCTAGGGTGGCTGAAAGCCACACTAAGTAGAGTCTCTTTCATGGGTTAAAGCGGTCCATATCTATGAGGGGGAGGCTACAAAGTGTTTTAAGAAAAACTTCCTTTCTTCACTATTCTTATCGTGCGTGAGGTATGATTCAACTTCTCTTATCTAATCTTTCATTATTCATTTCAGATCATGCCTCCTCGTAGAGCTAACAAATAGAATGCTAATGCACACAATTGTAACATTTCAGAAACTAGTATCCTAAATTAGAGCCTAAAGTAAGGGTTAGAGTGGTAAATATATCCCGGTACTCTATAAATATATTTTTGGGTTTAAAATTGAAGGTACGACCCTCCAAGGACAAACCATAGGTCCTTGAGGAGGACCGTTCAAAAGGTGAAACAGAAAGTGCTTGGGCAGTCCACCCACGAAGGGGAACCACGACAGTAAGTGGACCCACGCCTTGTGGGTCATGGCCGTTGGTCAAGGCCCCAGAAAACAGGTTGTAGAACCCCAACCCATGGTTCACCAGAACGCCACGTGGGTCCATCCATGGCCTGTGGGTGGGTGACCATGAGTGGTCACTGAAACTGCTTTTTGGTAGTTGACTCTAGGGGTCTTTTGGGGTTTTCCTTTTTAATTAAATACCAAGTGATGTCGTTTACACCTAATTAAACTAACTATATAAGGTTTTTAAGTCCCTAAACTAACTCATCTACATAATAATTTCAAAATTCCCAAATCAAAACTTGATCTCTACAAAAAAACTTCTCTCTAGAACTCTAAGAAAGAAGAAGAAGAAGAAGAATATCAAGGTAGGGTTGGAAGAAGAGGGATTCTCACTCAAATTCGTTGGATTTCTTCACTAAGGTATTGTAGTCCTTCATCCATGGAGTCCCTCAAAACTCAATTTTAATAGTAGTAATTTCCCCAAAAGTTAGGGTTTTACTCAAACTCATGGATTACCTTTCAAAATGATTCTATTGGTTTAAATATTTGATATGATGATTGAATGTGATCTATGGTTCTTGAAGGGAAAGGCATGAAAAATATGCATGTGTATGAGGTTTATGTATATGCATTTAGATCACTTTAAGATTAAAGTAATTATGATTATGATCTAATTGTTGTATTGATTGGATGATTATCCTCATGTACACACCTACGTATGAATATGATATGATGTGAAAGGTTTATCACATGTAGTGATTCTAAGGTTGGAAGACTAGTCTCACCTATTGAATATATGAGCTTTAGTATGAGTTCTATGGATTGAGTTTCAAGAAATTCTTCTGTAATTATGAATTTCAGTCAAGACTTAACATGAAATCAATGGGAATTATGCTTAGCACCGAGTGGATAGTGATATGAGATCGAATCCCTCCCGTTAGTAGAGGCCGAATTTCTAGAAACAATCTCTTGGGATGGAATCCCTCATGTTAGTAAAGGTCGGATTTTCTAGTAGCAATCCCCCTATCCCATAACTATGTGCCCATATAGGTCTTTAGCTAGTGGATCCACCTAAGCTAAGAGTATTTTTCTACCTTAGGTAAGTAGGACAACCCTTTTTCGGTGTGGGGTAGACACCAGATTCTATGGTAAGCTCACATGCTCTATGTTGGTTAAGGATAATCTCCCGTTCATGAAAGTATGAACAAGAATATGAAATTTGAACTATAGTTACTCAAGAGGCTTTAGTTAGTATGGGTGGGATTGTGGGATATTATTATTGCATTGCACAAGTATTCTTTGAGGGTATTTATGGTATGTTCCTATTATGATATGATGATATATGAGTTGTTTATGCTTATGGCTTATGTCTTTTCATTATCTTTAAAAATGATGCTTTAAACTAGTAAATGGCATGCATTCTACTAAAATGTCCTTTTTAGCATGTTTTCAAGGATTTTATGCATGACTATCATACGTAGTGCAACTTTGTACTAACCCATATTTTCTCCATTTTTCCCAAAGATTAGGGTCCGGTTCTTAAGGCGACTATCATTTGGTTCAAGCTTGGATTCGACTATTCTCCTCGCTTGTGGTGAGTCCTCATGATTTGAGGACTGGAAATTTCACTTGAGTTTCTTTTTAGTACTTTGTATTTCGGATTATGTTGTTGGGGCTGTGACCCTGTTTTGACTCATGAATTGTAATTGATGGCTAATTGAGACAAGTCTAGATTTCCGTTTTCCTTTATAAGGATTTTCAGACTTATATGCATTTTTATTATTATTGGTCTACTACTTTATTTTATGATATGCTAAGTGGCTTACATAGGGCCTTTCGGGGTCCTATGTGCCTTGTTACGTCTAGGAGGTACCCCTTGGGTCGTGACAAACTTGATAATATGGGAACAAGGTTTAGAATGATTCTAGGATGATGTCTCATAAGCCACGTTTAGTAGAGTCTTGTTCTTGAGTGTGAAGCGCTCCACACTTATGGATGGAGGTTATAAGATGTTTATGAAATGTCACTTCTTTCATTATTCTTGAGTCGTGCCTTAGATTTTAACTCTACTAAAGTCCCTCTCCTAATCATTCTCTTGTGTCTTCAGGAAATGAATACACGAAGGGCTAATGCGAGAAGGGTGGAAGAGGAGAATGTGAATCAAGGAGCTCCTCAAGGTAATCAAGCTCCTCAAGCTAACCAAAATTCGGTTGATCCTTTGGCTATGTAAAATGAGAAGGTTAGTTCGGCTTTCCAAATATTGGCCCAAGCTTTGGCGGCTCAAGCCAATAGGGATGTTGTGACTTATGTGAATCCTAATATGAATTTTGTGGCTTCTACATTGAGGGATTTGGAAAGAATGAACCCTCCCGAGTTTCTTGGTTCCAAGGTGGGAAATGATCCTCAAGAATTTGTGGAAGAGATTTATAAGATATTTGATGCCATGGGGGTGACTTCGGTAGAGAAAGTGGAGTTATCTAGTTACCGATTGAAGAGTGTGTCCCAAGTATGGTATACTCAATTGTCCTAGTATGCTACGAATGTAGTGGCGGATCAAAGGGATATGATGAGTAGGTATTTGACAGGTGTGTCCAAAGTTGTAAGAAAAGAATGTTGTATGGCAATGCGCCTTTATGATATGAATATCTCACGTTTTATGTTGTATGCCCAACAAATGGAGGATGAGAAACGCCAAGGAAACAATAGGGAGGTGAAAAGACCTAGAGTCGGTGATGGGAATTTCTCCAATGCTAAGTTCGATGGACAAGGTCGAAAGAGGTTCAAACAAAGTTTCTCCAATCAAGGCTCCTCAAGTGCTTCAAGGGTAGACAAGGGTAGGGTTTCCAGGCCTAATCCTCAAGGAGATAATAGTAGTGGTTCTTATGTTGCTAGGCCTTATTGTGCGAAATATGGTAGAAAACATTAAGGCAAGTGACTGGTTGGCTCAGATGGGTGCTATGGTTGTGGAAAGAGTGGCCACAAAATGAGAGATTGCCCGATACTCATGGCCAAGGGGAGAGAAGGCAAACAAACTCCTCCAAGCAGTTCCAACTCCAATGCCCAAAAACAAAACCACTTTTATGCTCTTCAATCCCGAGGTTACCAAGAGAGCTCCCCGGATATTGTGACTCGTATGTTAAAAGTCTTTTTTATTGATGTATATGCCTTGTTAGATCCTGGTGCCACTTTTTCCTTCCTTACACATTTTGTGGCCATGAAGTTTGAAAAATTACCCAAAGTGTTAGTAGAATCTTTTTCGACATCTACCCCGATTGGTGACTCGGTGGTGGCTAAAAGAGTCTACCAAAGTTGTCCCATTTCTTTGTCTCATAAAGTTACTTTGGTGGATTTGGTATAGTTGGACATGTTGGACTTTGATGTGATTTTGGGTATGGATTGGTTGCATGCATGTTATGCCTCCATAGATTGCAGAACTCGGGTGGTAAAATTCCAATTTCCAAAGGAGCCTATTTTAGAGTGGAGGGGGGGATTTTATCCCTAAAGGTCAATTTGTTTGCTGTCTTAAAGCTAGTAAAATGATCTCCAAAGGTTACATTTACCATCTTGTTAGGGTAATGGATGTTAAGTCCGAAAACCCTTCTCTAAAGTCTGTTTCGGTAGTGAATCGGTTTTCGGAAGTCTTTCCCGATGATTTGCCCGGTATTCCTCCCGAGCAGGAAATAGATTTTGGCAGTGATTATTTACCGGATACGCAACCTATCTCCATTCCTCCTTATAGAATGACTCCGGCCGAATTGAAAGACTTGAAAGAGCAATTAAATGATTTGCTAGATAAGGGCTTCGGCCGACCGAGTATCTCTCCATGGGGTGCTCAGGTGTTGTTTTTTAGAAAGAAGGATGGGTCTCTTAGAATGTGAATTGATTATCGTCAATTGAACAATGTACCCATTAAGAATAAATATCCTCTCCTGAGAATTGATGACTTATTTCAACTTGAGGGTCTAGCTATTTCTTCAAAATTGATCTTCGTTCGGGTTATCATCAATTAAGGGTAATAGGGGTTGATATTCCCAAGATGTCTTTTAGTACTCGGTATGGTCACTATGAATTTGTGGTTATGTCATTTGGGTTCACAAATGCCCCGGCGGCATTTATGGATTTGTTGAATAGGGTGTTCAGACAATACCTTGATATGTTTTTGATTATGTTTATCGATGATATTTTGATCTATTCAAGGAGTGAGAATGAACATGTGGACCATTTGAGAATTGTGTTGAATGTTCTTAAGGACCAACAATTTTTTGCAAAATTTAACAAGTGTGAATTTTGGTTGAGGTCCGTAGCTTTCCTTGGTCATATTGTGTCAATCAAGGGTATTGAGGTAGATCCTAAGAAGACGGATGCGTTCAAGAGTTGGCCTAGACCTCTAACTCCTTATGATATTAGAACCTTTTTTGGTTTGGCCGGTTACTATAAGAGGTTTGTTGAAGGTTTTTCCTCCATTGCTTCTCCATTGACGGCTTTGAATCAAGAGAAGGCTATGTTTGAGTGGTCAGAGACTTGTAAGAAAAGCTTCCAAGAGTTGAAAGATAGACTTACTACCGCTCCGGTGTTGACCTTACCGGAGTGTATGGATGGTTTAGTTGTATATTGTTACTCCTCTAGAGTTAGTTTCGGATGTGTCCTCAGGCAAAATGGTAAAGTGATTGCCAATGCTTCAAGGAAACTTAAATTACATGAGAAGAATTATTTGACCCATGACCTTGAATTAGTGGCTGTAGTATTTTCCTTGAAAATATGGAAACTTTACTTGTATGGGGTCCATGTGGATGTATTCACCGATCACAAAAGTCTTCAATATGTCTTTAGTTAAAGACACTTGAATCTCCGAAAAATAAGGTGGTTAGAACTTTTGAAGGATTATGGCATGAGTGTCCTTTACCACCTCGGTAAAACTAATATTGTAGCGGATGCACTTAGTAGATTATCCATGTGTAGTGTGGGTCATATAGAACATGAAAAGAAAGAGTTGGTTCGTGATGTGCATAGGTTGGCTCGGCTAGCTATTCAACTGGTGGATTCCACTGAAGTGGAGTCATGGTCCATAATGGTTTCGAATCGTCAGTTGTGATCGATGTGAAGTCTACGCATGAACTTGATCCTTTATTAGTTGAGTGGAAAGAGTCGGTACTCAAGAAGTTCGTTGAGGCTTTCTCCCAAGGGGGAGATGGGGTGCTTAGGTACCAAGGCCGATTATGTGTTCTGGATGTTAATGGGTTGAGGGAGCAAATTTTAGAGCAGGCTTATAGTTCTCGATATTCTAGTCATTCAGGAGCCACAAAGATGTACTGTGATCTACGGGAAAGTTTGTTGGTGGAACGACATGAGGAGAGATATTGCGGGATTTGTAGCCAAATGCCCTAATTATCAACAAGTTACGGTTGAGCATCAAAGGCTGGGAGGATTGTCACAAAGCATTCCAGTTCCTACATGGAAGTGGGAAGATGTGAACATGGACTTTATTGTGGGTTTGCCTCGTACTTAAAGGCAATATGATTTTATTTGGGTCATTATAGATAGGATGAAAAAATCAACCCACTTTATTCCCGTGAAGGTCTCTCCTTCGGCGGAAGACTATGCCAAGTTGTATATAAGAGAGATAGTGAAGTTACATGGGTTCCTTTATCAATTATTTTGGATCAGGGCACTCAATTTACTTCTCACTTTTGGAAGTCATTCCAAAAAGGGCTTGGTACTAAATTTAAGCTTAGCATGGTTTTGCACCTTCAAACGGATGGTCAAGCCGAGTGCACCATTCAAACTTTAGAGGACATGTTAAGGGCATGTGTTATAGATTTCAAAGGTAATTGGGATGACCACTTGCCATTAATAGAGTTTTCCTACAATAATAGTCACCACTCAAGTATCGGTATGGCTCCTTTTAAAGCCTTGTATAATAGGAGATGTAGGTCTCCGGTTGGTTGGTTTGAGGTAGGTGAAATTTCTCTTATTGGTCCCAAATCGGTTTATGAAGCTATTGAGAAAGTTCGGCTCATTAGAGAGAGGTTGAGACCGCCTCAAAGTAGGCAAATGTCTTATGCTGATGTGAGGAGAAGGGACCTAGAATTTGAATTTGATGATTGGGTCTATTTGAAAATCTCACCTATGAAGGGTGTGATGAGGTTTGGCATGAAAGGGAAACTTAGACCCTGGTATGTAGGCCCATATCAAATTTTGAAGCGTACTGGGAAAGCTGCCTATGAGTTGGACTTGCCAAATGAGTTGGCCAGGATTCACCTGGTATTTCATGTTTCTATGATTAAAAAGTGTATTAGGGATCCAGTGTCCATTATTCCCCTAGAAGGGTTGGGAGTTGATTAAAGCCTTTCATATGAAGAAGTTCCGGTAGAAATCCTAGACTGGCAAGTAAAGAGATTGATGAACAAGGAAATAACTTACGTTAAGATTTTATAGAGGAATTATCCAGTTGAGAATGCTACTTGGGAGGCCGAGGTCGATATGAAGTCCCGATACGCTTACCTTTTTTCTTCTACTCCTATTCTAGCTTGAGGTAATTAGTTCCTCTTGTGTTGTAGTGTATTGGAAGTCATGTGTATGGTATGAGTTTTCATGATTTATGTTCCTTATATTGTTGTGTATTTAGTATGAGTTGCCTATTTGACTTCATGAGATGAGTTGATGAACATACTTTAATATACTTTTTAGAGAAATTGCATATTGGCTCCATAATATTGTGTTGAGTATGATTTTAGTTGGAGAATGTAGTTCCTCCTATGAATAAGAGAAATATTGAGTTTCATGCATAATGGGTTTTAGATGTAGTTCCTATTCCCTTGTGTTGCATTGACTATGTTTTAGATTGAGTTGATATTTCCTCTTTTGAATTGTGCATTATTTTGATGTTTTATGCATGATGGGCTGCTAGTCTTGAGTCTTTAATTCCATAAGGTGTCTAGATCGTCATTAGAGGACGAATGTTCCCAAGGGGGAGATAATGTAACATTTTGGAAACGAGTAGCCTAAACTAGAGCCTAACGTAAGGGTTAGAGTCGTAAATATCTCCCGCTACTCTATAAATATGTTTTTGGGTTTAAACATCAAGGTACGAACCCCCAAGGACCAACCACGAGGGAGAACCACGACCACTAGGTGGAACCACGCCTCGTGGGTCATGGCCGTTGGTCAGTTTCCCAGAAAATAGGTTACAGAACCCCAACCCACGGTTCACTAGCACACCACGTGGGTCCATCCATGGCCCATGGGTAGGTGACCATGGGTGGTCATTGAAACTACTTTTTGGCAGTTCACTTTAGGGGTCTTTTGGGGTATTCCTTTTTAATTAAATATCAAGTGATGTCGTTTTACACTTAATTAAACTAACTATATAAGGAAACAAACTCATCTATATCATAATTTTCAAATTCCCAAATCAAAATTCAATTTCCCCAAAAAAATCTTCTCTCTGGAACTCCAAGGAAGATGAAGAAGAAAATCAAGATAGGGTTGGAAGAATAGGGCTTTTTCACTCATATTCGTTGGATTTCTTCACCAAGTTATAATAGTCCTTCAGACATGGATAGTTTTCATCCATGGAGTCCCTCCAAACTCAATTTCAAAAGTAGTAATTTCCCCAAAAGTTATATTTTTACTCCAAGTCATGGATTCCCTTTCAAAAACAATTATATTGGTTTAAATTATAAATATGTTTATTGAATGTGATCTATGGTCCTTGAAGGGCAAAGCATGAAAATTATATATGTTTATGAGGTTTATGTATACGCATGAAGATCACTTTGAGAGTAAACTGAATATGATTATGGTCTAATTGTTGTGTTGATTCAATGATTATCCTCATGTACACACCTATGTATGAATATGATATGATGTGAAAGGTTTGTCAGAAGTAGTGATTATAATATTGGAAGACTAGTCTCACCAAATGAATCTATGAGCTTTAGTATGAGTTGTATGGATTGAGTGTCAAGACATTTTTCTGCAATTATGAATTTAAGTCAAGAGTTCAGATGAACTCAATGGAAATTATGCTTAGTACCGAGTGGATAGTGATATGAGATGGAAGACCTCATGTTAGTAGAGGTGAGTTGTCTAGGAACAATCTCTTAGGATGGAAGCCCTCATGTTAGTAGAGGCCGAGTTTTCTAGTAGCAATCCCCCTATCCCATAACTATGTGCCCACATAGGTCTTTAGCTAGTGGATCCACCTAAGCTAAGAGTAAGGTTCTACCTTAGGCAAGTAGGAGAACCCTGTTTTAGTGTGGGGTAGACATCAGATTCCATGGTAAGCTCACATGGTGTATGTCGATTAAGGCTAATGTCCCTTTTATGAAAGTATGAACAAGAATATGAAATATGAACTATAGTTACTCAAGAAGCTTTACTTAAAATGGGTGGGATGATGGGATCTTATTCATGCATTGCACAAGTATGCTTTGAGGGTATTTACGGTATGTTCTTATTATGAAATGATGATATATGAGTTGTTTATACATATGACTTATGTATTTTCATTATCTTTAAAAATGATGCTTTCAACTAGTAAATGACATGCATTCAACTAAAATGTCCTTTTTAGCATGTTTTCAAGGATTTTATGCATGACTACCATACTGAATGCAACTTTGTACTAACCCATATTTTCTACATTTTCCCCAAAGTGTAGGGTCTGATTCTTAAGGTGACTATCATTTGGTTCAAGTTTGGATTCGACTATTCTCCTCGCTTGTGGTGAGTCCTTATGATTCAAGGAAGGAACATTTCACTCGAGTTTCTTTTTAGTACTTTCTATTTTAGATTATGTTGTTGGGGTTGTGACCCTATTTTGACTCATGAATTGTAGTAGATGACTAATAGAGACAAGTGTAGATTTCCTCTTTTATTTATAAAGAGTTTTGGACTTAAATGCATTTTTATTCTTACTGTTCTACCAGTTTATGTTATGATATGCTAAGTGGCTTACATGAGGCTTTTCGGGGTCCTATATGCCTTGTTACGTCTAAAGGGTACCCTTGGGTCGTAACAACAATGCTAACACAATTCCTTGAGTCCTGAACCATGAGGTTACTAATGCAGAATTTCTTAATGTGATCTAGCTCTTGTCTCAGAGTGTGGCCAAGGAGAAGAATCAGCATGTCTAAGTTCCTGCAAACACCAATGGCGGATCAGCTGCAACTAAGGTTTGAGACTTTGTTCGGATTAATCCACTTGAGTTTTTAGGGTTGAAGGTTGGTGAGGACCCACACAACTTTATTGATGTGATTAAGAAGATTCTTTGAGTAATGCAAGTGATTGGTACTGAGAGTGTTGAGTTAGTATCCTATCAACTTAAAGATGTGGCTCATATCTAGTTCACTCAGTGGATAGACAACAAGGGTGTAGATGCAGCTTATGTTACTTAGGATTGTTTTACTGTAGCATATCTAGACAGGTTCTTCCCAAGGCAGTTGAGAGAAGCTAAGTCACAAGAGTTTATTAACTTGAAGTAGCATTCAATGTCGGTCCAAGAGTACGGGCTAAACTTCATCCAGATCTCCAGGTATTCTCCACACATGGTTGCGATCCAAGGGCACAAATGAGTAAGTTCTTGTTTTTGGTATCCAATCCGGTGAAGACCGAGTGAAGGAATGCTATGTTTCTAGGGGACATGGATATCTCCAGACTCCGGACTCATGCACAGCAGGTTGAGGGAGATAAGCTTAGGGAAATTGCTAAGGACAAAAAAGAAGGCTAAAATAGGGAATTATGAATAATCTTAGCAAAAGTAGGGCTATGGCAATCGCTCACAGTTTCAGCAAAGGTCTACAGCCCCAACACGTTTATCAGCTAGCGTTCCGTTCCCTAGGTTTTGACAGGATAAAAAAGAAATGGTATCATGCTCTAAGCAACATGGGAGTGCTTCAGGTAACTGTACTTTTCCAACTTGGCCAAAGTGTGGTACGAACCATCTCGGTGATTATCTTGCTGGCAGAGAGGGATGCTTTGGGTGTGGTAAGTCTGGCCATAGGATGAAGGATTGCCCTTCTGCCAGGAAGGGTCAAAGAGGTAACAACAAAATGCTTAGTCTACAGCTCCAGCAACAATAGCAGGTTGCCCAACCCAACATGGTGCCTCGTCTGGTACAAGTGGCGGTCAGTGCCCGAACATGTTTTATGCTCTCTAGGCTCGCCACGACCAGGAAGATTATCCTAATGTGGTCACTGGTACATTGCGAGTCTTTTATTTAGATGTTCATGCATTGTTAGATGTAGGGGCTACACTGTCTTTTGTAACTCCCTATATAGCACTAAACTTTGGTGTCAGTCCAGAAACTCTTTCAGAACCCTTCTCGGCCTCTACTCCAGTTGGTGACCCAATCATAGCTAGATGGGTACACATAAATTGCCCTGTCACTGTTTCCATAAATTCACCTCAGTAGACCTCGTGGAGTTAGAAATGGTAGATTTGAATATCATTCTAGGAATGGATTGGTTACATTCCTGTTATGACTCGGTCAATTGTAGAACTAGAATCGTTCGATTTCAGTTTCCAAATGAGCCAGTCGAGTTAAAGGGTAGTAGCTCAGTGCCTATACGTCAATTTATCTCTTACCTTAAGGCTAGAAAAATGATTTCTAAATGGTATATCTATCATCTTGTTCGGGTTAGGGAATAAAAGTTCGAAACCCCAACTCTTGAGTAAGTCCCGTTAGTAAATGAGTTTCCGAAAGTGTTCCCACAAGATCTTCCCAGAGTTCCTCCCGGAAGGGAAATCAACTTCGAAATAGATCTCCTTCCAGACACCTAGCCTATATTGATTCTTCTTTATTTAATGGTTCCATCCGAGCTTAAGGAATTGAAAGAGCAGTTTAAAGACCTTCTAGATAAGGGCTTCATCAGACCCAGTACCACTCCATGGGGTGCTCCAGTGTTGTTCGTGAAAAAGAAAGATTGTTCTCTTAGAATGTGCATTGACTATTGGTAGTTGAAAAAACTTACAATCAAGAACAAATATCCTATCCCTAGTATTGATGTGTTATTCAACCAACGTTATGGTGCTAGTTGCTTTTCGAAGATACACCTTAGATCTGACTATCATCAGCTCAAGGTCATAGATAGTGACATTCCGAATATAACTTTTAGAACTCGGTATGAGAATTATGAATTTGTAGTTATATCTTTTAGACTAACTAATGCTCCTGCAGCTTTCATGGACTTAATGAACAGGATGTTCAAACAAAATTTGGACTTGTTCGTCATTGTCTTTTTTGATGATATCCTCATTTATTCTCGGAGTGAGGAGGAGCATGCAACTCATCTGAGAGTTGTTCTACAAAGTCTCAAAGATCGCCAGCTGTTCGCTAAGTTTAGAAAATGTAAATTCTGGTTACAGTCTATTGCTTGCCTTGGTCATATGGTATCTAGCGAAGGGATCCGAGTGGATTCTCAGAAAATTGAGGTAGTACAACACTGTCCCAAGCCCACCCCTCAAAAAGATATTAGAAGTTTCTTGGGTTTGGCCGGTTATAACAGGAGATTTGTTGAAGGGTTTTCATCCATAGCTTCCCCATTGACCAAGTTGACTCAAGGAGAAGGTCAACTTTCAGTAGTCAGATGAGTGTGAGAAAATCTTCTCAGAATTGAAGAGTAGGTCGAGTACAGCTCCTGTCCTGACTCTACCAATTGGTTCAGACGGTTATGTGATCTATTTTGATGCATCTAGGGTTGGCCTAGGTTGTGTGTTGATGTAGTGAGGTAAGGTCATAGCTTATGCTTCTAGACAACTTAAGGTCCATGAGAAGAACTACCCGACTCGTGACCTCAAGCTTGCAGTCGTAGCATTTACCCTAGTGATTTGGAGACACTACTTGTATGGTGTTCATGTTTATATAATCATTTGACTTATTTTGTGTTGCTTATATCGAAAAATTGCTCTTTGTTGTAGCCGAAGTTATAGTGCTCCGTACCTTACTTTTCTTGGAGATCTTTTCATATATCTTAGCAATATCCTGAAATGTATTAGTTCCATAAGAACCTCTAACAATATTATCCAGCACAACTTTCCCATTTTCATCCAAACCTCTATAGAAATACTCATTTAATGACTCAACATCAATGTGGTGGTTTGGTACATTTCTCATGAACCCTGTAAATCTATCCCAAGAATTACTAACCGACTCTCCATGTAAAGGCACACAGCTATTAAGTTTATCTTTGATCTTTAACTTCTTTGACAAAAAGAAATATTTTTCTAAGAATAGTATGTGTAGCTCTTCCCAAGTGCTGATTGATTTATACGGTAGCTTAGGCAGCCATACTATAGTGTCACCTATTAATGATAGTCGAAACACCCTTAAACTGATTGCATCCATGTCTAAATCTGGTCGTCCCACACTACTCATACAGACTCTTTTGACCTTGTTTAGATGAGCATATGGGTCCTTCGATTGTAACCCAA
This sequence comes from Solanum tuberosum, assembly GCF_000226075.1. Classification (NCBI taxonomy): domain Eukaryota; kingdom Viridiplantae; phylum Streptophyta; class Magnoliopsida; order Solanales; family Solanaceae; genus Solanum; species Solanum tuberosum. The sequence goes on along the minus strand of NW_006239134.1, from coordinate 1,062,576 downwards.
CAAACAACCCACTAGATGAAAGCATTTGCATAAGGATTCTAGTCACTACAAATGTATGTCCACGTGGTTGTGGGGGCACAACTATGGCACCCATCGATCCCACATCATCATTATTAACCCTGTAGTTATCACGCACATCGGGTGCTTGCTAATTTCATAGTCTTTCAGCATTGTCAAATTGAGGTGTTATCTTGAAGGGTTGTCGGCACCCCTACTACTCCTGGATGTTGAGCTACGACAACATTCCGATGACCCTCTCCGATTGGATTAACATTGAGTCCGTGGTTTTGACCTCTTCCAGCCATTCTTCACAGATTTTTTTTAAAATTCAGGATCTTAGGGGTTTAGGGCATTGCCTTGCCTCTGTGTATTTTGCATACGCTGAAAATAAGACATGTAGAAAACAAAACAAAACAAACGTGAATCAAGAAATAATTGACTAAAGTGAAATAATGAAATTAGTGTAATCTAAAAGCCTTATGCCCCGGCTGCGACGCTAAAATTTGATACACCTAAATTACACTCCCTAAAGAAGTATAAGTGGTCGTTGTCAAATAAAGAACCTAACTAAGGTTATGGTCGATCCCACAAGGAATATGGTCTAGTGTTAGGCTAATTTATTGTTAAATATATTTTTAGTCAGCTTTTTTCCGTAAACGGGGGATTTGTAATACAAAATAATGATTGATTGATTTGTAGTAACAACTAGCAGGATTCACAATTTGTATTATCAATATGAGATGAAACTAGGGCATATGTGTTCCCCATAAGTTCTTAACACAATAATTCTAATAATAGTAACTATTTCCTAGTGTTTAACATGAAAAGTCAGAAAGTTAGGTATCTCCCAAGTAATTGGTCGTCCAAGTAAGGAATTTCACCATGCAACTAGGTCGGTCTATGGGTGTATTCTTGACTAACTCGTACTTGTGACCCCAGATTAAACCTCACGTATTCGGGTTAGGCTATTAGATAGCGGATTATCACGCTAAATCTCTATTGTTTAACCACTTTCTCCTTCATTACTTCCTTGGTCGGACAAGTAGGAATGAGACAAGCTCTAATGTTGCGCACCGTTAGAAAGAATCCAAAACAAAGAGATTAATAATACATGCATAAATAGTATTTCAGAATTACTTAGTTATTAGTTTTGCGTTTTTAATTACTCATGGTTGCCACAACCCTAGTTGTGGATTTAATTACTCATGTTTGTGTGTTCACAATTCATAATAGGGTAAATAGAATAAATCATGAACTTACTATTAGAATAGATGAAATATGGAATCTTGAACTGAAGAACTAATGCAACTTTCATAAACCAAACATCAAGAATTAAATGCCAAAAGTGTTTGAAAATAATTTTCAAAGCCAAAATAAGTATCTCAAAAAGTCTAACCACCCAAAAACAAAAAACACAACAAATATTTCTAGAATCCAAATCCTAAATAGAATAGGAAAAGGAAGACTAAGGAAATTCATCTTGGGTAGTGTCATCTACGGTTGGTAACCTATGGCTTGTAGTAGTTCCTATGGCTCGTATGTATCTTCTATCATTCAACAGTTGGTCCATCATCTAAGGAGTTCTTTCTATAGGCATGATATATGGCTTGTAGATCTCTATATGATCTGTTAAACCATCATTAATGGACCGGAGCTCACACTTTAAGAACTTTTCTGCGACTTATCATATGCGGCTCATAGTAGTGACTACGACTCGTTAGTCTCCATCCGTCATTTAATACTAAGCTCAAATTTTCAGAACTTCAACCTGTGACTTACACTACAGCTCGTAGTGGAATTGATGGTTCACAGCTGCAGTAACACTTAAACACCAACTACTCCAAAACCTATTTCCTGCAAAAATCAGAACAAAAACACCATAACATCTAATAACAAAATGTCCAAGACTCGTGCAAAACTCTAATTTTAATGCATCAAAAGTACCGTAAATTCACGATACATCAATATATATGCACCATCACAAGTTGAGTTGCAATTTTTGAGAGTGAGGATCAAATTCTTCATCCGATCTCCAGATTAAGGTGTCGATTTAAGTCATTTCAGATCTTAGTTTTGTTCGGATATTAGAAGCATTGTTAACACGAATAAAGATTACATCCTTTTATTTTATCTCAGTTATTATTTCCATCTGTTTTATTATATCATATGTTCATTCTTCCTTCCCCTTTGATTGCATGTTCTTTTATTTGAATTATTTTGTTAGCACATTTTTTAGTTCAGGCATAGTATCTTGATAGGATTAAATTTATTGTCCTTCCAATCAATTAGATATGTTGAGTTAGAAAACATTTTATGTTTATGGACTAAAATACTTAGCTTAAGTTTTAATATTTGTGTTTAATAGTATTTAACTTTAAGTATTTTGGGGTGTCTTAAATTAGTTGATAGTGTTAAAGTTTTGAGTAATTTAATTTGTGACTAGTCAAAATGAGGCAGAAAAGAAGTTGTGAAGTTCTAGCAGGTAAAATTGTTTGTTGACAATTTTTTGTATGATGTTTTAATTGACATGATGTTATGTACTTTTGTTCTTTCTCATCATCTTAATGAAGTTTGAATGATTTTCTTTTTTTATTAATTCGGTTTAGAATGTTAGTACGAGAATTTTGGATCTAAATCTTATGTATCTAAATAAAAGAGAATCCTAGGCCCGCCTATGTTGCACCCTTAGAATTGAGGAATTTACTTTTATATTTTACTTTGTACTTTAAGCTTTTCACTCCTATTTTATTTTAACCTTTAAAACCGCTTCTTCAACTCTTGTGTCCCTTCAGACAGTTATATCTCTTTGGTTGTGTCTCTTCAGAGTTACCTATAAAAACTAAGCAAATCATACCGGTATTTGTGTCTTCTTCTTCTTGAAAATTTTCATCCCTAATTTATGTGGAACTTCGTCTATTCCTTATAAGTCTACTTTGGATCTTCACAAAAAAAAATACTGACACAATATAATTCTATTGTAGTTTTTTCCTCCATTTATCATGTCAAAACAAAACACTATTTCAACTGCTCAATTCTTAAACAACTGATTACAATCATGACAATTTTATGGTTCGTACCTACTTCTTTTGGTGGACTTTTTTCTTCTGCCATCTGTTTGTTCAACATCTTACATTAGAGTTCAATTCAATTATATGTAAAATTTTGTCTTTTATGAATTCGTATCGAATTACTTTCTTTTTTTTGAAAACTTTGTAAGCATATTTAATGGCATCAAAATGGAGGAAGAGACAACATAGAGAGAATAATTTCATCCGCAACTAGATAAGGTACTTGTACCTGTTAATATATTTTATTGAGAGTTGAAATTTTGTTGTATTAATCATATCTCCAAAATGTTTTTTACAGTTTGTCCGATATAGAAAAGTCACAACTCTTTGAAAAAGTGACAACACATTAGAAAAGTCACAATTCTTCATTGTGAAAAGGTGTTTGCTTTTAATATATTTTATAATTTTTCTTATGTCATCACATTGTTTGACATCTTATGTTAGTATTCTATTCAATGATCTGTAAAATTTTATTTTTTATGAATTTGTATTTAATAAATTTTATGTTTTTTGTTTTGAAACTTTTGAAGCATACTTGATGACATCAAAATAGATGGAGAGACAACAAAGACAGAATAAATTATGCGCATCTAGAGAGTTGAAATGTCGTTGTACTAATCATATCTCAAAAATATTGTACAGTTTGGCTGATATGGAAAAGTCACAACTCTTTGAAAAAGTCACAATCCTTCAATGTGAAAAGGTTCATGAAGTTGCTGAAAAAAAATATAGTATGAAACATAAAATGTGTAAGGTGTTAATAAGAAGAAGAATATAAATATAAAATAAAGAAAATTTGTGGTTTAAATATGTGAGAGAATCCCACTATTTATAGCCAACAAAGGATATTATCAATAACTATTTATTGTGCCTTATTTGAAAAGTCACAACCCTTCTAAAAAGTCACAATCATTCGAAAAAGAGACAACTCTTTAGAAAAGTAACAACCCTACGAAAATGTCACAACTCTTTGGAAAACCTGCAACTCATTGGAAAATTCATAACCGTTTGGAAAAGTCACAATCCTTCAATGTGAAAATATGATTTCTTTTAATATATTTTATATTTATATTATTGTATAAATAATTAAAGAATATGTACTAAATTAGGTGTTTTAAGAAGAGGATGAAGAAAACTTAAAAAATTTATAGTTTAAAAATTTGAGGGAACTCCTATTTATAGCCAACAGAGGTAGAACAAACATGTGCTTATTGTGCCTTATCAGAAAAAACAAAACTCTTGAAAAAATTGGCAACCGTTCAGAAAGGACACAACTCCTTAGAAAAGTCATAACTCTTTAGAAAAGTTACAACCCTTCAGAAAAGTCACAACTCCTTGGAAATGTCACAACGCTTTGGAATAATCGCAACTCTTCTGAAAAGTCACAATCCTTTGAAAAGATCAAAACTCATTGAAGAAGTCATAACTTTTTGGAAATGTCACAGCCTTTTGAAAGAGTCAGAACCTTTTGAAAAAGTCACAACTCCTTGAAAAGTCTCAACAGTTCAATGTGAAAAGGTGTAGATATGCTTTAAATATATTTTATAAGATAAGCATTTAAATTAATGTGATATAATATAATATAAAAATTAAAAGATATATTAAGTTGGATGTTTTAAGTTGGGGTATTATAATAATGTAACATTCAAGTTAAGGAGTTCATGATTTTAAGGTAGTATAAATATAAATAGATAGATAGATATACAATTTGATAGATAGATCGATATATAATAAAGGTACTTTATATATATATATGTTATAACATATTCTCACACATTGCTTCATAAATTCCATATTCTTTATTCAGAAAAGTTTAAATGTTTCTGTCACGACCCAGACCGTCGTGATTGGCACCACACTAACCCTATGGTGGGGGAACCATTACTACAACCCAACTAAGAAACTTAACAAAAAACTAGAGCATTTAAAGATACGGAAGCAGGTTTAAATGTCGCAGGAAAACTGGAGTCCCTATAAACTCTAGAAGTTAACAAAACAACTACCAACAATTGCGGAAAACAACGGTAGAACCTGAAAGTCAATGTACCAAAACTCTAATAACGACAAGTATAGGAATAAGGGGTACAACCCCGAAAGCTAAAACATAACAAATATCTAATGTGCTAGTCTATGTCCGAAGAGAATGGACTAAACAAAATGAGAACCTATGGCAGCCTTGAAGAACTGGCTCGCACTTGAATTTGGTTGTCGATCAATGATCTCCTAAATGAAGACTGTCAGTAGCCGCATGAAGATGCCCTGTACTTAACAAAGAAAGAGCAAGTGCAATATCAGAACACAACCATAGTTTACTGGTAGGATCACGCGGCTACTCCCATAAGCACACTATACAATAATCAATCACAACATAGTAACCACACATATACAGAATATGCTTCAGTCATCATTTTAGAACAACATACAATCTTCCATTATCAATGAAAAGTAGACGTTACATAACAATCACGATGGTCCTTTCATGGAACCACACCCAAATTGTTAGTGTGTTGAAACATAACGCCCAATCCAATATATGTGTCGGAACGTGATACCCGATCCAACATATGTATCTAAATGTGACACCCGATCCAATATATGTGTCGGAACGTGACACCCAATCCATTCAGCACACCACAATCGCAATCACACCCATAAAGAACAATGCTCATAGTCATACAATCACACAATGGTTCATGCTATGTATTTATTCATATACATATACTCATTTGCATTAGATTCGATTCACATTCCTTGTTCTCATACATGCATACACACAACGAATAAATTAACAGGCATATGTCACACAAACATGAAATCAAATCATCACCTACCTCGAAATCAAGTTTGAATCCTCCTAAGAAACTTGATCCTTCCCTTTCCGAATTCTTTCCGCTTGTTCTAGGTCTACAATCAATTAATATAAGCATGAATCAATAATGAAGGTCTAATTTACCCGGATAATAACAAACCCCATAACCCATGATCCTAATAAGCAGCTAGGGCTTTTTCCCACCATCAACTTTAGGCCAAAACTCTCCCCCAATGATAATTACCAATAAATCTAAGTTTTATGGATTGAAAAATGGATTAGGAGAGTAAAATCCTTACCTTTAGCACCAAAATTCGTGGAAAACTGTCAAGAACTTGTCATGGGTTGTCTCCTAGCTCTTAAAAACGAAACTTGCAGAAAAAAAATGAAATTGGGGTTTTTCCCCGACTAAATTTGCTACTGGCCCGCTACTGCGGACCCCATTCCGCCACAACGGCCCCACCCTAGCAGGATTAATCCCGCCCTGTTGGCTAACACGGAGACAAAACCTTGGAATTTGAGTTCCAAGCTCCCACTTAACAACACACTTTCAAACTAGGACGTCTAGAAACTACCCCTTCACGTCAAAATCAGTTTTAAGAGTTCTACTCACCCTCATGTTTTGGGAGTTCTACTCACCCTTATGTTATCAAAATGATAAATAGATTCCCTGTTCAGTACCAGATTTCCCTAGACCTTCCCTGACTCAGATTTCGTCCAAATCTGGACTGGGCTGCAAATTTCCAAGTTACTGCAAAAAGTTTTTCTAGCCCAAATTCTTTCTCCATTGGCTTTTCTATAATGACGGGAACAGGTCGTTACAATTTTAACTAATATTTTTCTATTCTTTGTTAATGATTAATTCATAAAATTGTTGGAGAGTCTCAATTATTAAAACTAACCTTTCTCGATTCTCCTAATGACTTGTAATTATTTTTATTTCCCATATTTTTTCCCAGTTGGTGCCCTCAATATTAACAAACATGTGACTTGGTTTGTTCATAATTCTTTAGTTGTTCCTTTTTTAAAAAAATAATGTATTTCAAAACATTTTTAATTTTTAAATATGATTAGAAAGTTTTTAAATATTTAATGAGATCTTTTTATGATTTAATAGGTCTAGAATAATAAGGAAACACACATTTGAGAATATGAGGGGCTAATATCTTTCACATAATTAATTTATTAACATATTTAGGGGTGTTTATGGATAATGACATGGAAGAGCACAAAAAACATGCTTCTATTGACTAAAGAATGAATAATAGGCTATCAAATTGAGTATCTTATACTCTCCATGCATGTCACAACCCAATTCCTTGAGTCATGATGGCGCCTACTATAACCCACCAGCAAGCAAGACAACCCGTATCCCGGAACTACAAGTAATGGGATTGAAGGAAAACTAAAACAATAAAATAAATAACATAAATCATAGATGAAGAAGAGGAAGCAAGCCTAAATATATATACAAATAAGAGATCCCTCCAAGAACCTAGAAGTCACATGTATAGTGCTATTAACAAAATGACTACAAGTCCCAAAAGTGGACCATAGAAAAAAGACTGTCTCAAAAAGCAAAAGACAAGGGATATATATAGTTGGAGACTGGTATAGCACAAAACGCCAAGTACTCACCCCTGTCTCCGGATCATACTGTTGCATGCTCGATGTCAACGCTGGTCGCTGGTGCTCGGACCTGCATCACGAAAACAGATGTAGAGTGTAGTATGAGTAACAAACAAACAGGTACCTAGTAGGACTCGTAGGCCGACTGAGCAAGAAAAGAAAAAGTAGTATGAAATGGGAGATTCTAAAACACTACTATAAACAGGAACGAGAAATCTAATAGGTATGCACACATGTGTACTAACACACAAAGAAAAAGAGAATATCTAACTAAATCTGACCGGCCTCCCATAAACCCGAAGGTTACACTCGCGCGCAAGCTAAAAGTAAAACCCGAGCGGACTCCAATAAGCCTGACATGTACAAGGAAGATTATAGAATGGAATAAGAGGACCCGACAAAGTTTCCAAGATTTCCACAACTTTCCGCGAACTCAAACTTGACAAATCTAGATGCCTGACGCTCATCTAGAACTGATAGGGGTTAAGGATTTGAACCGAATTGAAGATTGAGGATCAAAGACTTGAACCGAGATTTGGAATAATCGAGGACTTGAACCAAGGCAAAGGATAATCATGGACTTGAACCACATATTAATATGATCAAAGACTTGAACCGAGGTGAGTAGCTATGGACTTGAACAAAGCTGTAACGAGCGGTGGACTTGAACCACGACTGCAAATGGCGGTGGACTTGAACCACCGCTGAAGAAAGCCAGGACTTGAACCAAGGCAAAGGATAATCATGGACTTGAACCACATATTAATATGATCAAAGACTTGAACCGAGATTTGGAATAATCGAGGACTTGAACCAAGGCTATAATACCAAGACGAGGACTTGAACTATGCCCAGTGGAATGAATTGGAGGAATTGAACCACGAATAAAGGTGAATCGGGTAGAAATAGGATAGGCGGCCAACTAATGATAACGGAGAGTACCCCCAATCCGAGTGCTATCAATACATCACTCCAGCACGAATCATATCTAACCAGAACAGACGAGTATCTTCCACACCAAGAATTAGAGACACCAGAACCGATGAAAATAGAGGATTTATGAATATATGGTTCGAAGATCAGTGTTACTGCCCAGCTAAGGCCCAAACTATTAGACTCAGGTCTGCTATATCAGTCTACAGGGAGCTAAGCAGTCCGAGGCGACATTGAGGAGATTACAAGGCCTAACAACACCAAAAGGACGCAAGTCTACGACAATCTCTAGACTAAGCCTAGACTAAGGCCAAATATGCTCCAACAATATTTACAAATCACAAATAAGACACACCACAAGGTGAGAATGATCAACAAATACAATAGATATGCTTCAACCGCCCGAAAACTCGATTGTAGGAGTTTAACATGAATAACCACCAATTCAACCCCAAATTCAAACAAATCAACATACAATTACTTAATCATCCTTATTCTAAATAGAAGGAAGTTGTAGCCTACCAGCAGGCCGACCGCGCGCACTCCAAATAACGCTGTCAGAGCTTTTTTCTCCCGCACGACCTCAGAACTCTACAACACTATCAAATATATAATCACAATGTCAATACGGTCATTTTGAAAGAATAATCATATTTTTCAGAGACAGATCCAAAATTGATCTAAAACGAGATTGTGGGACCCGGACCGGGGATCTTGAAATCAACTCTGTGAAAAGGTTGATTTTACCTCCCCCAACTTGTGGCCCAGAATGGAGTAAAATTTGGGACTCAGAACAACCCGGAATCAACCCATGCATTTAAATTACCATTAAAGCTAAAGAAGAAGAGAGGACAAAAACTAAAACTCAAAAATTACCTTAAATGGAGGTCCCCTCCCCCTCATAGTCCCCGAGCATTCCAATTCGTAGCCACGCCAATTTCGAGCAACCCAACATTTGAATCACCAAAAATATAGCCAAAATGAGAGAGAAATCGTGTTTAGTAAATGGGGGTTGAATGCTAATTTTTGGCTATAAATAAAGGCAGATTTGTTCGCTAAAAGGACTTTTGGTCGCTGAGAAAGACATTTTCTAGTCACTAAAATTCTGCACTAGAGTTTTTCTATTTTTTTCGAAGTCTCTGAATGGACCGTCAAGATTCATTCGGGATGCAATAAAAATAAACCAGATATGCTACCCCACTAAATTTGGCATTCCAAACTCAATGGAATTGTCGGATTTCCGTAAAAAGATTTTCATGATAGAAATATCCCATCAGAACCCATGAGGCCTAAAACAAAACTTTTTGCCTAAACACCCAAATATCAAAAAGAAGAACTCAAGAACCAAAGGAAATGTCCTACTAGACCAAATTCAATATTATGGAGATAATGGCGCTGACGAAATTCTCATACGACTACAAATTCTCTGAATGTTGACCAAAGAAAAATCTAGGACTTTAAGCTTTCCAACATCTCGTCTAATTGATCAAACCCACACTGGAAGTCTTAGGACCCAAACTAAAGGTCCTTCTAGACCAAACTCGACATTCGAGAGTTAACTGCACTGACAGAATTTCAATCCGAGCACATTAACCAAGAATATTGACCAAAGTCAAACTCAGGCCAAAGCTTAGAAGCTAAAATACCTAATGGAACAATCTCGTGCTAGAAGCCTCGAGATTCGAACCGACCATGCCACCAGCCTAAAATGACCATTCCAAAGCTGATGAAACTGTCAGAATTCCATTCTAAGAATTTTTACCTGATGTTTTGACTAAAGTCAACTATTCAAGCTTCAAAAGTTCCATAACAGGGGAACGAACATAAAACCTAAACGAACGACCTCGCGTCCGAAGAATAAGTGCCAACAAGCCATAAATGACTTGGGCTCGCTCTAGGAACACTATAAATGACGAAAAGAAGGCATTAAGGCAATAATGAACTGGAAGGTCATTATAATACACATGTACAAAACAATAGGGAAAGTGTATGTATATACACACACACACCCTTGCAAGCTCTAACTATAGAAACTTTCTTCGATGGATGATTTATGTAGTTAGAAACTTCATATAATAGCAATAATGTTCAATATACTATATGATAAAATAATAAAATTTATCTAAATTTATTTTGATGGTAATATATAGATGTTTCTTCGGTTAAATATAATATTGGTCTATAAGAAGATAGTCAGTATATTTATGAGCTTATTCGTGAAGTAAATAATTATTATTGTCTTTTCACTTTAGATTCAACAAAAAAACTATGCTAGGAACTTGATTAAAAGAAACATTCGTTTACTAGATGACAAGAAACTTAAAACTTTAAAGAAAAAAAGTTATATATAAAAGAATTGAGAAAGCATGCAGTAATTTGCAGCGTACTATTATTTAAGGTTTTACTTCTTGAGCATGCTAAATTGAGATAAATTTGACCAATTGGAGTATTCATGCCGAATAAAATTACAAGCACTAAAATTTATTTCCTTTTACATACCTGAAAAAAGGGAAAAAAAAAATGGCAATAAAAGAATATTCATTGTGAGAAGCCGCAAAAATTATAATAACTTCAAAAACATAATTTCACTACAAGATAAACTTATGCTCATATCAAGTAAATAGAATTACAAATTAAGCAACAACACTACATCAAAATATTACAAAAAGATGAGAAATACAAAAAATTCACCTAACAAATGGATGTTGTGTCAAAAGGAATGAGAAAATCAGTAATTCACGTCAAAAATCAATTTAAAAAAAAGGAATCGTGCTATACCAACAAAAGAGGAGAAAAGAGGAGAGGATCAAAGCGTTCGTCGAGAGTCTTGCGTTTTGTTGCGGATTTTCGCCATGGGTTAATCCCTAAGAGGTATGTAAGCTTCCATAGTGTTGGTTTCTTTCACCCACACACCAATCATGATTTATTCAGCGTAATTTCGTTCTTGAAATTTCAAGATTAGAGTTCTTGATGAGTTCTTAATAAGTGTTCTTGAAGTTTCATTAACTTTTGATGTAAGATTTTGCTTGGGTCAACTTTAAACGACCATATATCTTAGAATATTAAGAGTTACGTGATCCATAACCTATCCAATTAAAGGTAATTGAATCTACTTTCCAACCCCCACCAATTTTACGTTAATCCAAAATCTGAGTAAAAGGTTATGACTATTTTAGTAACCTATACAGTGCTGTTACGAATTAGCCGACGGGAAAATATTAAAATAATCATTTTTGTCTTTTTACCTCCAAGAAAACCATCAACAAATTTCTTGACAAACAAAAAGCTCAAAACAATCAAATTTTCATCTTCACTCATGAAAATCAAAATTTTTGGCCATAGAGATTTCAAGAAACTAACTCGAGAATCTCAAGAAAGGTTTTCTTGATTGTTTACCTTCAAGCTAGGGTTTCAAGGCTTCTAATCAAGTTCTTCAAGATTCTTAAAGATTCTTCAAGATTTTTTTTCTTCTAGGTATGTAAGACTATCATAGTGTTGGACTAATTCGTCCTCACGCCATACATCTACTTTCAGATCAGTAAAAGAGTAATCTAGGATACTCTCCCTAGATTTGAGTATTCTTGAGATAAGTTGATTTTGAGTTCTTGAATTCATGTTTCTTTTAAAAGTTCTATTCCTAATTATTGAATAGCTAGATTGTTATTGATATCCTTCATATCATGAATCACAACTTGAATTCATAATTCAAATTCAAGAGAGAGTTAAGAGTAGAGTTCAAGTAAGCCTTTGAGTTCAATTCTGAATCCTTTGAGATCCATCATCGATTTGAGTTAAATTTTGAGAAAGTAAGTATGAGAATGAGAAGAGTTTTACATGAGTTCCTTATTGATATTTTGACCCTTGAGTTGAGTCATTCATGCCCATAAACTCCGCATGCACGTCGTAAGTTGAGCATCCTTCAGAGAAGTGGTGTCTTCAAGTTCTAAGCCTTTAAGTGTTGAGTTCCTAACCCCTTTTGAGAAGTATCTTTGAGTCATTGAGTTGAGTAGTTCATGCTCATAAATCCGCATGAACTTTGAGTTGAGCATTCTTGAAATGAGTAGTATTATTGAAGTTCTTGAGTTCCAAGTATGTGAGTTCTATCTATTGTTATTGAAAACCTTGCACTGAGTAGTTCATGTCCATTATTTGGTATGAACCATATTTTAAGAAGTCTTTTACAAATGTTTTAACTTTGTTTTTAGACTTAAGTTTTGAGTTCAGTAAAGAGTAAAGAGTAAAGTTTGAAGTCTTTTTCTTCAAAACTATATGGGGACTAAGTATTCCCAAAGAGTTTATAAATGTTTTCACATTTAAATAAGAACGGAAAATGAGATTTCCAAAGAGCTTTCGGGCTAGTTTCAGAAAAGAGTAATCGCTTTCTAAATGAAGCAAGAGAGGAAACTGGGATTTCCAAGATAGCCTTTGAGAAATTATCTCAAATCAACAGAACGAAGTATATTTTTAAAACATAAGAGCTAGTATATTTTTGGGAGTAGTATTGAGCACCGATATGGGGGAGAGTTCAGAAAACTCACAGCCTCCATAAACCATGTAACCACCATGGGTAGAAAAGGGTCATACATTTTAGATAAACCTTTTTCGAAATAAACTAGTGGATTCATTAGGCAGTTCAGGTCCTATACCTTTGGCCAGGTATAGGATGCGCTAGTTACGTGAGGAAGATCGTTGTATCATCACAATATCTCTTATGTGATGGTTGTCGGTTAGAGAAACTCCCACAACAGTATTTTGTATTTTATATACATCAAGTTATTTGTATTTTTACCTATATTTCAGAGTTATGTTGTATCCTTGGATACACACAGAGTTGATAGCATGCATGTCTTTAAACAGTTTGTTTCCTTTATATTTGCACCTGTTTTAAATTGCCGTTTATATTGAAATGAGTTCAGTCATATTGAGTTGAGTATTCAAAGTTGAGTATCCATAGTTGAGTATCCAGAGTCGAATATCATATGTTTGAGTCGAATATCATATCTCTGAGTTGAGTATCTTATCCTTGAATAATTCTGAGTTGAGTAAGTTTGAGTAGTTTTGAGTATCCTTGAATATTCCTTGAGTTGAGAAAGTTTTGAGAAGAGGTAAGTATGTTTCCTTTATATCAAATTTCAAGCTTATGCTTATGTTTTAGAATTCCCCTTACATGCTCGTAAATTCTACGTACTGAGCCATTTGGCCTGCATCTTCTCATGATGCAGACACAGGTATTCAGGATCATCAACAAGAGCTTCATTGATACATCCAGGAGTTCCAGTTAGCTATGGTGAACTTTCTTGTTTTCGAAGGATTTCATTTACCGTTCAGTTATATCAGTTGTTAGGATGTCGTGCGTCTTGTCCCGACTTCCATCTTTAACAGTTAGAGGCTTCATAGATAGTCAGTATAGTTGAAAAGTCTGTATCATTTAGTTTATTAAATGTTTTAAAGACTAAAGTTGCCTTTTTATTATACAGAGTTTTCTTTGGATTTAAAGTTTGTATTTAATTTTTTATGAACTTTTATTTCAGTTTTAAGCTTTTGCATGCTCTAGTTGATCTAGGAAAAAAGCTTTGAAATATATCCGAACTTTTACCAAAATTGTTGTAACGATACCAAACTGTTGAAAGGACCTTTAACCCCCCTGAACTATTTAATAGAGTATTTTAAAGTATATATGTGTCCACGTGGACATCATAAATATGTCCATGATTTTTTGGATTACAATGTAGCATGATGCGGAATGTAGCATGATTTTTTGGATTACAATTTGCAAAGAATGTAGCATGATTTTTCGGATTACAATTTTATCAAAAAAAAAATTCTTCGGTCTAAATTTGAATCCGAAAAATCATGCTACATTCTTTGCAAATTGGCAGTACTTGATAGGAATTTATAAAAACATATTGCTGCAATGCAATTAAGTTGGAAACCCAAAAGGTAGAACAATTTTCTAAAATATCAAATACCTAAACTGGTATTTTAATAAGTGTACACAAAAAGACCTAGCTACATTATTATATTATACTACTCGACAAATTAATTCTTCCGTTATTGTTTTTATAAGTTTCTCTTAAAGAATTCCATTAAGAGTAGATGAAAAGACTTGACTACAATATTATTTATTTATTTATTGCACCATAAAGTACTATTTACTTTCATGTACGTTTATCTTGAAGATTTATTTCTCTAAGGAATAATATTTATTAGTAATATATATATTAATATATTTAAACCAAAATATTATAGGTTCAATCACATACAAAACTTACGACTTTTAGAAGAACTTCTAAAATTTGCTTTTTAATTTGTTATTATTTATGTAATAAGTATGACGATCCATCTTATTTTATGAGTATGTAATTAAACTTTTTAACTTAATGATTTCTTGCTTAACCACCCCTTTATATAATTTATACTATTATTCAATTAGATATTTAATTAGGAATTTATTGAATGAAGTCAAAAGGTCATTACATATTTATGTAATAAAAATGATATAGTATTTACGGAGAAGGGCATAAAATGCCCCTCAACTATTTGAAATGGCACAAAATTACATTCCATCCACCTTTTGGTCCCCAAATATGCACGACGTCAACCTTTTCGCTCAATAATACCCTTATTTCTAATTGTCCACTCTCATAATGTGGATGAAGGGTAAATTTATACCAAATCTCATAGTTTAAGGGCATTTTAGGCCCTTCTCCATTAAAATAATTTGAAATTACTTAATATATGAGCTCATATGTTTGGCCTGATTTTTTTCGTCTTGGGTCTTGTCCACCATTTTAAATTTTAATTTTTTTTCAACTAATGATAAATTAAACAAGGGAGAAAAAAGAAGAAGAATAACAACAACATTCATTTACGAATAGTTAGTTCAATAGAAGATGATTTAATTAAGCAACTATGTATACGTATACTGTAATTTTTCTTTTTCGTGTATCCAAAATTCAAAATAAAATAATGAAAATAACTTTTTTTGCTATCCCACCCAATATAAAAATAATAAAAAGAATATGAACATGCATGTTCATTTCAAGTTTGAATCCTTGATATCTTAATTAAGAATAAGAGATTTTTAGAAAAAAGAAGAATAGCGAAATGGACAAAACAATTGGATAATTGATAGAAAAAAATATATTAATAAAGAATATTAATATTTTTTTAGACTGACAATCATACCGGGCGAGTATCGATTTTGGTTACATCTCCAATTATAAATTGGGCTACAATAAATTGGGGGTTGATTTGAAATAGGTCTATAGGAAGATATCATGAAATTGATAATTTTTAATACCATTTTCAAGCTTTTTGGGTCAAAATTTGAATCATATGTAATTTTCATTACTTATTTGAGAAGGGTTTAAATTCAGACCAATCAAATTAGGCAACATATTAAATAGATATTTAATAATTCTACTTTCGAGGAGTTGCTAAAAATAAGGGAAGATATGAGCCACAAGTTTACATCAAGGATATTTTTGAGCCAAAAGGTTAACTTCATGTGTAATTAAAGCTCCAAAGATGGATGGAGGGTGATGGGTCCACAAATTGAACTCATTTAGGGCTATATTTTAATAGAAATTGTGTCCTCAAATGCTTATTTTATCTCAATATCTAATGAAAACCCTTAAGTTTCAGGTATTTGAACTTAGAAGGAAAGCATGGACACTACGTTGCAAAAAGGAGCGAAAAGGTGGAAAAGAATGAAGAAATGAAGACCTGAGGATCGCTGAGTCCACTTGGAGAGTCGCCGAAGGGTCTTACTTTGCCTTTTGTTCCAGTGTACCGAGTCCTTAAGGAAAGGATCAAGTTAGCAAGGGACCAGTTGGTACATCGCCAAGAAGTTTCGCGAAGTAGTACCATGTCGCCCAATGACCCAATGCATGATGATGCTGAAGGATGGTGCAGGACGGCGATGACTACACCAAAAGGTGAATCCCCGAGTTGATCGGCGATTTCGACTAACGACGCCGAATGATATGATACAACATAAATCTGTGAAAACTATAAATACTAGTTAGAGTTATAGTTTTATGAGTCGAACTAATTTATTTATAATTTTCATATAGAATAGTACTTTCTGATATTTTTTGCTCTAACTTTGAGAGGGTTTTGAAAACTTGAAGTTCCAAAGGGTTTCATCTTCAAGATTTGAATTTGGGTCTCTTAGATTCTTCAATTTTGGCATGTATCAAGACTTAAATCTTCATACCCAGTTGAATGCAAGCTCAATTTGGTATAAATTTCTATCTCTTATACATGTGTGGCTAAAACCACCAATTGTTGGGGTGTGATTTAGCAAATATGGGTTAAGATAATTGTTGGGTCTTGCTTACTGATAGTCTATTCGTAGTTTAATGTGATTTCGTTAGTGGTTGTGGATGAATTTAATGAATTTGTAGTTGCAAATACAAGTTTATTTATGTGTTTTCGGCTTGCTCGAGAGCGAGGTCGTAAATCTAAGACCACTAGATTGATGGCCAGTGTGTGTGGGTCTACATGAGGTTCAGCTCGAGAGAGTGAACCCTAGTCCCATGTCCACACACTCAGCTAGAGAGAGTGAGTGGTTTAAGGTGTAGGCTGGTGTTCATGTGGCAAGTAGGTGTCCAAGATGAACGCATTTGAAATGGGGTAAGTTGCTCGAGAGAGAGCCTATCCCCCTTAAAGTTTATCCTAGTCACAATTATTCTATGAATCTTCTATCGAAGGCATGTACCCAATAATCAAGCTTAACCCGTATTCCCATCACATCCCAAGGATTCCCTCTCATTACTTATAAATCCTTGTTTATTTTGCTATTTTTACTTACTAGTGACAAAACCCCCCATTGTTAATTGACACTCTTGTGTCCCCCGTTAATTTACAATATTTTTCATCATTAATGTCTTTAGCTACGACTAGTTAGAACTACATTTTATTTTTCTATTTATTCTCAAAACCACTCTCTTGGGAACGATCCCAACCCTTGGTAGGGTTACTGAACTATTGTACGATTGTAGACACTTGCATCGGAAGTTGTGTCTTGAATACGCAAACATCAAATTGGCGCCGCTGTCGGGGAATAGTGTTACTTGAGAATTCTTAGATTAGTAGAATTTTTGTCCTTCTTAGTTGTAGTCTACTTACCTAATTTTTAGTTTTGTTTTGTTTGTTGTGTGAATATTTCAGAAAGCATGAGTGTTAATGGTAGCAACGGTAGCTAAGTAGGCCACCAAGACGACATCAGAAATCTTAACGATGTCCAACAGCCCAACATCAATGGCCCCCATCTCATGGGAGGTGTTGAAGCCATCCGTTTACCCCAGCCGAGGGAAACGCAGTGTTCCACATAACGAGCACCATGTTGCAACTCTTGCAACTAAAAGAACTTTTCAACTGACTGGCTCGTGAGGATCCTCACGAGCATCTTCAAGACATTGTAGATGTGTGCGGACCATTCTCGTTCAAAACATCTCTCAAGAGTCGATCCGGTTGAGGGTATTCCCTTTCTCGTTGATGGGAGAAGCGTGGAAGTGGGTAGCCGAGCTACCACATGAATCCATCACTTCTTAGGAGCAGTTGGTAACCACATTTCCAGATTGACTTTTCCCTCGCTCGAATATGCTGTCACTGCGGGATAGCATCCAGAGCTTTAAACATCTAGAAGAAGAGCCTCTGCACGAAACTTGGCCAAGGTTCAAAAAGTTGGTTCTGCAATCCCCAACCCACGGTTTGCCGGACAACGTGCTACTTCAATAATTTTACCGGAGTTTGGATTCGGTAAACAAAGGTAGCACTGACCAACTCTCGTCTGGAGGCTTAATGCAACAGCCATATTCAGTAGCAGCCGAACTTTTAGATGGCATGAAACCCATCACAGAGCGTGATACACTCATGATGACCAAGTATCCTTTCTCACATTGAAGCTATCTAAGGAGAAGATTGAAAAAGACAATGAGAGACACCAAAAAATGGCTAAAATCATGATACAACTTGACATTTTATCCAAAAATGACATAGGGAATGGTGCTCGTAGTGTCAACGTTGTGGGGGTTGGGTGTGCAAATCCTGAATAGATGAAATTTGAAGCCCTATATAACGATGAGGTAAATTTTCTAGAAAATCAAGGCGGGAGTTATTGTTCAAACTACCCAAGGCAGGATGGTAACCAAGGCTGGGCTAGAGACGAAGGCTGGAAGGATAGGGATCCTGAATGGAGGGATCGAAATCCAAATTGGAAAGATGGGGAGAAGGATATATATGCCTCCCCATGAGCGCCAGAAGCCCAAGGATTCGGAAGGTTGTAGGTCTGAGGATATGCTCTCGAGTATCCTCCACAAAGTGGAAGGGTCAGACAAAATGCTGAAATGCATGAAAGAAGATGTTTCTACCCTTAGCCAGACCGTTACCTCCCATTCTATTTCAATCAAGCAGTTGGAGATCCAGATGGGTCATATCTCGTCTCACCTCAATTCGAGAAAGTAAGGGGATTTGCCTAGTGATACTATGGCTAACCCCAAGAGTGAGGTTTCAAGGTGGACTTGCATCGTGCCGCGACGTTAACTAAGGCGTTGTTTGGGAGGCAACCCGAAACCCCTTTGATTGCTTTTTTCTATTTCTTGGTAAAATAATGTTGTGTTGTTTGTACAGGTTAAAGTATGAAAAGTTTTCGAAAAACTGAAGGATGGCAAGCAATAGATCCAATCGGTGAGTCTCCGAAAGTGTCGATGAATCTGACTTTATCCGCCGTTTGACTCAAGACATCATTAACATTGGAGTCTGTTAAACTCAGCGAGCTTTGGAAATTATTGGCAAATCGCTGACCATGTAGGCGATCATGAGAGAAGCCTCCGTTTGGACCCCCCCAGTAAACAAGAGGTCCTATAAATTTTAGCGAAGAAACTAAACAGTCAGCGTTCCACCGAGTAAGTAGGAGAGCTTGACTAATGTCACCGAGTGGGCGAAAACTAGACGGTTTTGAAAGCCAAAGGTTTAAAATTTCAACTTCAATCACTTTCCCTCAATTTTTATCTATCCAAACTCACACCTGCACTCTAGTTTTTATATTTTTGCATTGCTAGAGTATTTTTAGTGTCGAATTGTGCTACGAGTTGGATTACATTACTTCCTAGCTTTTTAATATCCATTTGATCGGCATAAAAAATGGGTACTTCAAACTCCGCATTCCTTTCCTTGAGAGTTGTACCCAAATGAAATAGCATTACTTTGATGATGTGTTCTGGGCCTTTCTGGTTGAATTAGAATATTTGTTTGCCTGTTAGGTTCGCAATTTTTACCTGTATTAAGTTAAATAGTTAATTCCTAAAGGTTGCGCTTTAAATTGGATGCAAATCGTGGGTTGAGCATGATTGTCGCTGGGTCTAAGCCTAATTTGAGTTGTGCATGCCTTAATTTTGTTTTTGGGGGTTGCAGGGTTGAATTTGGGAAGTTGGGTCAAAAGCAGGAACAATGGGTCATTTGTTGAGCTGGATTGAGCTCGCCAAATCACTCGGCGGTTCGCCTTAAATCTCCATCTCACCTTTAATTTAATCCCAAATATGATGTTAAATTATGTAACTTTCAGCGTGAAGCCATTGATCACCAAAAGCATTCGGCGACTCGCCGAAAGACTTATGGTTCGCCCATTGTATGCACCCTTGTATTCTCTATGCACTGCACTCGGTGAACCGCTGAAGTAGTTGCGCGCTTTGCCAATTGGTTCAGCGAAGTGATTTTGCAATTGAACTGCCTTGCATTTGTCTGAATACTTTCTAACTTTTTCTCGAAGTTTTGAAGAAATGGATAAACCGAAAGTAGCTGGAAGAGATATGACACCCCTACAAACAAGAGCGAAAAATTTCACAAAAAATACAAAGGCAACAAATCTTAACAAAACGGATAATGAAGGCAAGAAGCCCAGTGCCAACAAGAGAACAAATCCCCGAGACCCCACTATTCCCTAATGGAGACATGGATTCTTCACAGCTATCCACTCCTTTTTGGCGGCTCATGACTTGGACAATCTTAGTAAGTCAGCTGCTGTTGATTCTTCTAAAGAAGCTCTGGGGGCCATCATCAAATCCTAGGATGACACATCGAGCACTGATGTCCAGACAAATGGAATGACTGTGTAGACAGGATCCTTCCTTACCTCCCTCTCTGTCTTCCTTTAATTTACATTCTGGATACTTTTATTTACATTTGAGGACAAATGCTTTTTTTGTGGTGGGGTGAGGCCCACACCTTTTGTGTGGTACTTTTATTCATGTTTTGTGTATATATATCAGTTGTTCTGCTTTAAAAATTATATTTTATCTGCTTTTGTGGATGTTTGAGCTTGTGGCACCTTTATTCTATATTGCCAAATGATTTTAACCCGTCCAAAAAATTTTGCCACCTCTTGTGTGACAAATGTGGGTGTTCTTTTGCAAAATTTAAGTGTCGATCCCGATTAATACTGATGACTTGAATAGTGCTTACAATCGAACGAACATGAATGTACGGCTACGATGAGGCCAAATGAAGTTGGATAGACAATATGCGAACTCTTTGCATCTCATTGAGATTAGGCATTTATCAAATCGATTCTCTTGTGATGACCATTGCACACTAGCAATAGTGTGAAGTCTTGTTTGACTTAATTGTTGATGCCTTGTGTGATAAGCTTACCTGGAACCATGCATGACAACACCTAGAATTTGCCCTGTTGGTCCGGTTGACTAAGTAATACTTTATATTGATATGATCTTAGGCAACTTCGAAGAGTGTGAACCAATATGACATATACCTATTTTATGACCTACCTTGTGAGCGTGTGATTCACTCTTGAACATCTTTTGAGCCTTACCCTTCTTTGGAAGAAACTTGATGAAAACTAGACCTTTCTTAATCCATTACCTATAATCCTCTTGAATTGTGGTTAGTTGAATAGCCAACTTAGACCAAAAGCCTAAGTTGGGGATGTGGTGAAAAGAGAAGGGCAAATCAAGAAGTGCAAGGAAAGTCTCCTCTTACCCATGGTTTTAAGGAAAATGGAACCCCTCCATAAAAAAAAGATATAAAAGAGAAATAAAAAGAAAAAGAATGAAAAAGAAAGTTGTGGAATAAAGTACAATAGAGATGGGGTTTCCAAACAATCCAGGAAAAGTGAATAATAGGGTCACTTATAAACACTAATGAAAATGAGAAGGAAAAAGAAAGGAAGTGTTGAGAGCACCACAGTTAATGCGGATAAAAGTCATGGAGCCTAATTGACCATACCTGTATACTCAGCCCCGTTACAAGCCTTGTTAGGACCTTTGTGATCTTGAGAAATTCAAAACAAATGTTGATTAGAAAATACGGGCAAACCTATGGGTGAAAGCATGCATTGTGTTCCTCTTTGTGAGTGTGAGCGTTGTATCTGATTCCTGAACTTTAAATTGATTTTACCTTTGCGTGAGAAAATGGAATCATCATTTCTGTGAGGGGATTCGAAGGCTTTTGTAGAGCTTGAACTTCCATTTGAAGCAAGTATTACAAGCTTGAGAATCTTTGGTAATGGTGTGTCACAACTTGAATCTTTGAGTACACAATTGACCCTTGCATAAGTAAATTGAGTCTTGTGTAGCACTTTTTGAGACATCCTTGTTGAACTACTGAACGTGAGTTTTACTTAAGGACAAACAGAAGTTTAAATTGGGGGTGTTGATGAGTCCACAAATTGGACTCATTTAGGGCTATATTTTAATAGAAATTGTGTCCTCAAATGCTTATTTTATCTCAATATCTGATGAAAACCCT